>NW_023601851.1:5440604-5460101 GCF_014898055.3 Talpa occidentalis | reverse complement strand
TTCTTTTCTAGCCAGCACCTGTCCCTGCACTTACATTAGAATTGTCCTTTGTTGGGATAATTTGCTTTTAATCTTTAGGAAACAGTATTTTAGGGTTTCTGCTCATGGTGTCATATCCTTAGGTTTGTTGCATGACGGTGGTGATGTCACACATGGAAACAGGCGTTTATCTGCTTGAGTTTACTCTTCTGTAGGGTGTGGGGCAGGACCTGATTCTCACTGCTGCGTGTGTCTGTCTGCTTCTCCCAGCACCATCTCTCCACTTTCCCTGCTCCAGTGCCTGCTCTGGCTCCTCTGTCGCAGAGTCACTGTCCATCCTGATGAGGGTGGGTTCCTGGCCCTTGTTATATTCCAGGGGTCTGTTTTTGTCCCAGTGCCATGCTGATTTAAATATTAGAGCTTTATTGTATGGACTGGAGTCTGGAGTGAGCTGCCTCCATTCTTCCTCTTTTTGTCAGTGTTGTTTTGGGTGTTCGGGGTCTTTTACTTTTCAGTAATGTTTGTTTTATATCCTTGGAGAATGCCACTGAAGTTCTTATTGGGATTACATTGAATCTTCAAAATTGCTTTGTGTCAGATGGGCATTTGGTAATGTTGATTCTTCCAAGCCTAGAGCGGGGAATATCCTTCCATTTCTTTGTCGATTTTATTTCTTTTAACAATGTCTTTTCTTTTATCTTCACCTCATTTTTTAATTTACTCCATGTTAGTTAGTCTAGTGATTATAAGTGGGATTGTTTTCTTCAATTCTAGTTCATTTTGTGCATATAGAAGGCAGTTGATTTTCGTGTGTTGATTGTGTCAGCTTCCAACTACACTGATGTGGCTCATTGCTTAATTTGTTGTTTTCGGTGGAGTCTTTAGTGTTCTTAGTGTATATTATGTTGTACAACTGTTTAAAATGTGCTTAAATATTTAAATTCATACAATCTTGAGGCAGTTAATATTTTAATTTAAATTTTTATTTATTTTATACACAAGTGGAAAATGTAGGCTATGAATAGTCTCAGCATATGTTTATAATACCCTGATTCAGGTTCTTAATTCAATACATGTATTGAATTCTCCTCATATCTCATAACTTTATTGTCATTATATCCCATAAATTTTATTGACCAGTAAACTATGACAGTATCAAGAATTAATTTTAACAGTTATTTATCATCAGATAAATAACATGCCAAGGATTTAAAAAAAAAAAAAACAGTAGCAATTGTCAACCCAGATGTTTATGTATCAAGATGATGTCATCTTTTAACCATTGCGGGCTGCCTCCAAATTTGACATGTGCCCTGTGGGACTCGCCTGGGCTGAAGGCAAGGTCAGCCTGATGCCCTCAGTGGGTGACCTGTGTGAGAAACAGTTAAAGGGCCTGATGTCCAATTGGGACTACATTTTATATTGAAATACTTTGGTGTGAAATTTTTAAACCTTGGACATCATGACGGGAAACCATAGGTGGATGCAGTCAGCAGAGAGGAGCTGAGGCCAGACAGCAAGTTCACTCAGGGGCTTTTCACTTCCCCAATTTAAACCTGAAATTCTTTATGTCTTTTTTTTTTTAAAGATTTATTTATTTATTTATTTATTTGTACAAGCACTGGGTACAGTCAGAAGTGCGGGAGGGTGAGAGAAGTCACCAGAGCCAGAGCGGGGAGCAGAGCAGGCAGACAAAGTACACTGCTGAGGGGAGCAGCAGGTGGCAGGAGAGGTTGCACGCCATGTGGGACCCTCGCCTGGTGGCCGGGGAGCAGCCGGGGATTGAACTGTCTTCGCAACCCAGTGCTCAACCGCTGCACCACTGCGGAGGCCCAAATTCTTTATGTCTTTACGTCTACACTAAATGATAATATCATTCATGATATGTAAATCTGATGAGTTTTCTTGTTTGAAGAACTCCACATGGAAACACAAACACTCTGGGTGAGATCCCTGTAATAAGGTGCCCAGAAGGACACTGTCCTCAAATTCCCAGGCATTCTAGGTAATTAAATAAATGTGGATAATCACACGTGTGAAGTGCGGTGTGAGGTTGTGAGTGCCGTTCCTCAACTGTTCCTGGAAATATTAGACTATTGTGCAGTCCACGTGCTATTATTTTGATTTTACCATTATAGTTTGCTAAATTCCTTTATTGTTTCTTTTAAAAAAATATTTATACAACAGCTGGGGTACAGGACAGAGGTGTGGGGGGTGAGAGCTGGGGTGAGAGGTGTTGGGGGTGAGAGCCAGATTGACCGAAATACACTGCTGAGGGGAGCAGCGGGTGAGGCAAGAGAGGTCTGCCACACCATGTGGGTGGCTCCCTGGCTGGCCGGGAACTGCACCAGTGCTGCAGAGTCTGCGGACAGCTTTATAGCACTGTGCTGCACCCACTGTACGTACCATCAGGGACTCCCCATTACTGTTTCTTAAAGAACCCTACCCACTATATATTGTCAGTTTTAGTGATTTTACTGCACTTGAAAATAATAGCTTTCAAGTCACTGTCTTATTTCTGATGTTCACTGTGCTTGGTGAGTTTATGGAAAATGCCTAAGGTACCCACACCAGAGCTTCTGGGAGGGTTTCCACCATGTAACGTGTGGTCCTTATCGACAGAAGGTCATGGATACTCAATTCACTATGGATCTTCGGGCCTTATTTATTCTGTGTAGGCCTCACTCACCAACTAAAGGGGACTCTATCCTAACCGTGTCCCCTGATCCCACACGTGACCCTGAGGGTCAGTGACATTAGAGGGGAAGCTGCCTTAGAGACTGGAGATGCTGCCCCAGTGAGAAAACCTCTGCTGACGACTGAGATGAAACCCAACCATCGCCCCTATTGGCCGGAAGCACAGAAATGGGGAACAGCAAAGAGTGGCTAGAAATTCAAACACGAGTACACACAGAATATCAAAGAACATCTAAGTGTTAACAAGAGAAACCTTTAAAGCTATAGGGGTATATGGAGTCATCTTAAATATAATTTAAAAATAAGAATATATCTTTAATTATGAAATGGAATTACATGTAACTATACAAATATAAAGGGGAGAATGATGTGAAATTTTAAAATATGTCTCTCATAATGGAGTCATGACTCATCTTCTCTAATACATTTTGGTGAGTCTCCCCTTCATCAGTCTCCCCACCGCCGACTTCATGGCTTGGTTCCTCAGACTGTAAATGAGGGGATTAAAGGTGGGGGGCACCACCGTGTAGAACATAGAAATGACCAGGTCAGACATGGATGGGGTCTCTGAGGTTGGCTTCAGATAATCAAAGAGCCCAGCGGAGAGAAACAGCACCACAACCAGCAGGTGGGGAAGGCAGGTGGAGTAGGCCTTGGCTTTCCCTTCTGTGGATGGGATCTTCCTGACAGCAGAGAAGATGTGGACATAGGAAATGATGATGAAAATAAAACAGCACATACCCCAGACCACACAAATGAGAATGGGGACAAGCTCGCTCATTAAATTTTCTGAACAGGAAATAGCCAATAACTGGGGGATGTCACAGAAGAACTGGTGGACCACGTTGGACCCACAGTAGGACAAGGAGAAGGTACCAGCTGTGAACATCACAGCATAGAGACCCCCACTCAGCCAGGACACAGCTGTCAGCTGCACACACCTGTCCATGCTCATGATGACCTCATAGTGCAGGGGGTGGCAGATGGCAGCATAGCGGTCAAGGCTCATCACCGTGAGGAGGCACATCTCTGCACCTGCTGACATAATCAGCACAAAGACCTGGATGACACAGCCCGGGAAGGAAATGGAGCTGCTCTGCCTCAGAGAGTTGGTAATGAACTTGGGGACCGTGGCTGAGATGAGGCAGAGGTCCGAGAAGGACAGACTCCTCAAGAAGAAGTACATGGGGGTGTGGAGGTGCCAGTCCAGGGTGGTGATGAGAACGATGAGCCTGTTCCCCAGAAGGGCACACAGGTAGACCAGGGAGAAGAGCAGCGGGTGCAGGAAGCCCATGGTCCCCTGGGTGGGGAACCCCAGGAGGACGAATTCTGTCATGGCTGTGAGATTGGTTACCCCTGGAGCCATCATCTGTGTAAATGTGGGGAGGTAGAAATCATCACTGCCCCATCTCCCCAGGTGAACATAACTGAGCGCCTTAAGTCAATATCAGCAGCTCCTCAGCACCCACACGCCTTGTCCTCAGGAGTCTGATCCCCAGTCATTCTCCCAGCAGCACCGTCCTGTCAAACCACTACATTTGCAGCTCTTCTGAAAGCAAACCATCATGTTGTCCAAACAATTCATATGAGGGACATGAACCACCACAAACTGTCCTCCCCTGTCTGTCACTGATCCACCCAGCACAGAGGACTGAGCCATCCCTCTGGCCCCACACCCCAGCCACTCGGGGACCCGGGTCAGGCCCATCAGATCCGCGGCCACTTCTGAGCAGGAAACTCACTGATCCTCTCCCTCCACCTAGAAACCTGTACCCCTTCGCCCTGCCCTCGAGACACTCACTGTGGAAACCGGTAATGTCATGGGCGTCAAGGCTCAGTGTACACTAAGCAGCCGCGTTCCCAGCATAGCCCCCACATGCTCCTGGCAGAGCCGCTCAGGTCTATGTCCTGTGCTGCTTCTCCGCTCACTGTCCCCACGTTCAACCTCTGGGAGCCAAGGCTGGGACGCTGGCCACCAGCTTGTCTCGTCATGATGTCCCATTAAAGGACCTTCCTCCACCTCTAGTGTCTCCCGCAGAGTCTCCTCCTGGGTCACCCGAACACGTCCCTCCTACAGGATGGACTCATCCACCCCAGGTCCCTCCCAGCCCCTCTGTCACCCTCAGACTCATGCACATCTGTGCAGGGAGGAGGCTGCTCTGGGGCTGAGCCGGACAGTCTGTGCGTGTGGCTGTCCCTGCCAGTTCCAGGGCCCCGGGTCCCCGGGGTGCGGGTTTGTCCCTCCCTCCAGGCCCGGGCGTGAGTGGGGATATTTGGACATAGGGCAGCCCTGCCCATTCTCCCCCTGCCCATTCTCCCCCTCCCCAACCTCACCCTCTCCCCATTCTGTGGGGTGGCAGAGGGGCAGGCCCTGGGGAGGCAGGACTTTCAGGAGAATGCGCTGAAATGACCCAGATGTTTGAACTGAAAAGGGAATAACTGAGCACAGTCTGTGGTCAGGGCTTGGGATTCTTCTGAGTGACGTTGAACTCAAATGTCTCACGACAGATACACAAGCCCCGTCTCTGCCAGGGCCCTGATCAGCTACGGGGACACCTTCCTGTCACAGTGTGAGACTGTGTCCTGCGCGGAGGGTGATGGGTCGGATCCCCCTGAAAGCGCATGTCCAGTAACGGACACAGTCGTGGCTGTGCCGCGTGTTGAAAGAAAGATCCGTCTCCCCAGATGCTGCCTCAAGCCCCTTGCCTATCACTCCCCTGACGCCGCGTCCTGCTGGCAACAGACAGGCCCAGCACCCCTGTCCTCAGAGCATCCCCACCCCAGCAAGGGGGTGGCTCCCTGTGAGAGGGGCCCCGAGTGTGCTCCGAGTCTCCACTCCCTGCCCCCCCAAATCCCCCCAGCCCTCCAGTCCCCCCGGGCAGGAGAGGACATTTGGGTCTGGAGGGAACTGGCTCCTCTGAGTGCGGGACCTGCTGTGGCCCGGAGCCAGGCCAGGCTCTTCGTGGCCCCGTCACTGCCAGCAGTGTCCCTGGACTCTCCCCATGAGTCCTCCCCCATGGTCGTGGACATCCCTGACTGTCGTGGCTCTTTCCTTTCTGGCTCCTCCCTGGCTCCGCGCCCACGTCACAGGTATGAGCGGCGATGGTCACAGACACGGTTGTCGGGCCCACCCCCTGGTTCTTGGGCTGTTGCCTGGTGCCCGGAAGTTTCTGCTGATTATTCAGCTAATGTGGGTCAGGCAGGAGCCTACGGTCAGGACAAAGTCTTGGTTTGAGCCCACCTGCTGGGAACACAGGCAGACCTGGCACCAGAGCAGCTTCGCCAGTGACCACTGTGACAGGAAGGAAGCGGTGACAGGGCTAGACAAGGGCAAGGGTCGTCCTGAGGGAGTGACACGGAGCCCCCGCAGCAGCTCCCGTTCCCTCCCCCAACTCATGCCAGACATTTAGCATCCCCATCCCCACCCACCATGCACCCCACACCTTCCTCACAGACACGCCTGCATTGCCTGAGTGTGACCCCAAATACAAGTGAGGCCTGCCACGGGAGCGGTCACATCCAGACACATCCGGACACCAGCTCCAGAGCTCAAATAGCCCAACCCTGAGGCGCTGCACTGCCCTTGAGATGGGAGCAGGATGGGGTGGCCCTTTATGAGTATCTGCTTGCACTTGGAGTCATTTTTACTCTGCCCCGCACCACCCCCAAGGCTGCCATCCATGTGAGGCGACACTGTACGTGAAATGCCTCTAATATCACAAATGTATTCCAGGAAAAATCTTCTAAATGCCTTAAGTGAGAAGAAAACATATTTTCTCACATTGCAAGTCATCTCAGCACAATACGGCATTGAGAAGTTGAACATTGTATAACGTTAGCATCAGTTTTCGCTATTTAGAAAATGAATAGTTTATGACACTTCCTCAAGTCTGAAATAAGGCATGAGCTCTAAAGTCATTCAGGTCTCAGTGGATTCTCCCCTGCAAGTGGCTGGGGGCAGATACCTGCAGTCTGGGGGGAAGTTCCTGCTGCCGTGGCCTGTCTCTCTTGAGCTTGTCCCCATGGCGCGGACAGAGGGCATCCCGGCCTCTCACTCCATGGTCGGGGTTCATGGGGAGCCTCTGTGCACACACAGGATGTTGCACCCCGTCCTGCGCCGCCTCATGGACAGAGCAGGGCCTCAGGGCTGGGCTATTTGAGCTCTGGAGCTGGTGTCCGCGGGTTGGACACGGTCCAGATTCCAGCCCTCAAGGACCTTCCTCCCGAGGGACAAGTGCCCTTGTTCAGGTCACTGTCTTAATTGGTGTCATCCTGTCTCACATCCCAGTGAGCAATTAGCGCCCTGAGTGTGTCAGAGGCGATTTTGTGTGTGTTGTGACCCTGTAGGAAAGGCTTGTAATTAATGTTCCACAAAGGTCTCTTTCATCATCACTGTCCGGCCTCAGGGGACCCAGGAGTGGCCCTGTCATCAAAGCCATAATGAGCCACATCCAAGGGGCGCTGGAAAGTCACCGTCACCCACATGTGCCCTTCATGGGGGGACCTGGGAGGTGGGTGGGGTGAGGGTGAGGGAGGTAAATCAAGGTTGGAAGGGAAAAGGGGGGGTGGCGAGGGGAAGGAATGTCAGGGGTAAATTCAGCAGAATGAACGACAGAGGGAAGCGAACTGGACCCTCTGAGGGGAAGGTTCGTGTCCTCACGCGTTGCTGCATGTGTGTTTGGTCACATGCACGTGGCTGCTCTGCCTCCCGCCTGCCCGTCTGTGGGGTGTGACGGCGGCTGCTCGTGGGGGGTTCTCCGTGGTCTTCACGCGGGGAGGGGCCGTAGCGGGGCCACGGTCGTGGGCAGCTGTGCATGGCGTGCGGCTCCTGGATGGGCGTTGCGCCCGCCGTGTCCTCTGCCCTGCGGGAAGAGGCCTTGTGTGTGTAGCCTGGACTGTGAGGGGCCTGGAACGGGCCGCCCCTCAGCGAGCAGATCTTGCTTCTTGCTGGCCAGGCGGCTGCGTGTGGAGCAAGTGTGGGACAGTCTCCGCGTCCTGCTGCACCCGGAGCTGCCTTCACCGCCACCACGCGACCGTCCCATGGCAGGGCGTGTGGCCGCGGGGGAGAGGCTGGGCGGAGAATCTTCCTGTGTGACGTCCCCTGCTGTTTCCAGGCCCTTTAAGTCAATCTCTCCGCGACGTTGTGGGGACGGAGGCGTCACTGCTGCTCTTTCCTGTAGTCGGGCACGGCATGACAAAGGCTGCTCTGGTGAGGTGAGAAACGCCCGCGTTACCACCCGTCCCGAAAGGGTAATTTATCTTCCAAAACGGGCTCTGGGAGCCTGGTTTGGGCCCCGCTGTAAAAACAAGAAAATAAATCAGGGTTCATGTTGGTAAAAAATGTTGACATCTGTCAAGTGACCTCAAATACATCTTTATATCAGATAAAATAACTTGACATATCTCTTCCCGGCCTTGATTAAATATTGTGACTCATTTTACAATTACACTGACAGTCCCTGAGTGTGGAGTTGGGGAAAAATCCCAAGCTCACGTCCACAAATAGGCAGATGTCGGCACCACCATCATGTTAGTGCGAGAGCCTTTAAGATGTCAACAGTGTCGCTGACAAGTTACTGAATTTCTACCTGACTCATATCTGTCATCATGTTCAGGAGAAAAGGCATAACATTCTGAATTGAACAATAAGTGTAATTTTTAATTCCCTCTGGAATGTCTTCTACACCATCCAATTCTATTGATGACTGTGATTTATTCAGCGCCCAGAACATAATGAGTGTGCTGTTGCTCTCCCAGGTGTGAGGCAGAAATCATCATGTGTCCCATGTAGCAAAACCTTTGATCAATATATTAAAATTCAATATCTTTGAGCATCGTAAATTACAAGAGAATGTGTTTTCTCTCCTTTAGCCTCAGGCTGACAGGGCAGTGGGACATAACAACTTGGGCCCCGTCAGCATTAGTTGTCATGATTTACAAAGTGAATGGTTTAACTATGGCACATTCTCCAGTCTAAAATGAAGCTTGATCTGAAAACTCTCAAGTGTGAGTGGATTCTCCCCTGCAAACAGCTGGGGCAGATACCTGCAGTCTGGGGGGAAAGTTCCTGTTGCCGTGTCGAGTCTCTGTCCTGAGGTTGTCCCCATGGAGGGACAGAGGGCGTCCAGGCCTCTCCATGTTTGGGGCTTGTGGGGAGACTGAGCACTCACAGGATGTTCCACCCTATCCTGTGCCGCCTCATGGACAGAGCAGGGCCTCAGGGCTGGGCTATTTGAGCTCTGGTGCTGGTGTCCATGGGCTGGACACTGTCCAAGATCCATCCATCAAGTGACTTTACTCCAGAGGGACAAGCACCCTTGTTCAGGTCACGGTCTTAATTGGTGTGGTCCTGTGGCACATCACAGTGATAATTGGTGTATGAGTGTGTCAGGGGCAATTTTGCTGGTGGATTCCTCTGTAGGAAAGAATGTAACTTACCCTGTTCTCCAGGCCCCATCCCCTACCCTGACAACCCTGGGACCAGGATGGCCCCGTCATCAGAGCCAGGACAAGCCGCATCCACAGGGAGCAGGAAAGTCACCGCCACACCCCGTGGGCCCTCCTGGTCCTGGCAGGTGGGGGGAGGCACTGGCAGGGCGGCAGGCAGTGTGGGGGACAGGACGAACAGGACAACAAAGACACCCCGGACCTGGACGAGACGGGGCAGAAACTGGACCCCGAAGTGCAAGTTGTTGGTGCCACAGCAACTCTCCCTGTCCTGACGCTCCTGCCGACCCCTCCAGTGGCCTGAGAGTCTGACTTGCTTCTGCTGTCGCCTGGACATCGCTTTCATGTGGACAATCCAGGCCCGGGTGCGCACAGGGTGGACATAGTGGGCCTGGGGTCCCCTAGGGTTTGGAGGGGATCCGTGGCCAGCCACGTCGGGGAAGGACAGGGCTCAGGGGACACTGAGGAACCTGCATGTGAGGAGCCTCCTCCAGACATGTGACTGGCGGGAATCTCTCTCTGGCGTAGGAGCCAACCTGACAGTGGTCAGCACAGAGCTGGCCGGGCCCGGGGTAGCTGCATGGACCGTGAGGCAGTCGCAGGATGGATACAAAGTGACTCAAGTCTGTTTCCTCCCCTGATGGGAAGTGACATCTTCATATGTGGTCCCGTGTGTGTCCACGGCACGGGAGGACACACATGACAAGTCCCAGAATGTCCCAGATGCATTTTCGCCTTTGACTGAAATGCAGATATTTGTGCCCAAAGGGCTCTGTGAGGCGGACACGGTCCCGAGGGCAGTGCGGGGCGGGGGGATGTCCTGTGGCTTCTGCTCAGGGCCGGGGCTGACGGAGGCCGGTGTGAGGGACATGTGCTGCCCAGGGGTGTCTGTCCATGGCCGCAGACGTGATGGCACCTGGTGCTTCTCCCAACTCCAGGGATCCCCACAGGCACCTTTAGGGGGACAGACACTGCGGCACCCCCCACCCACCAGTGCTCCCTCATGACCACCCCCTCGTCCTCATGGTCGACACATGACCGCCCCTGGGGGATCCTGCTTTTGGGAACTGTGACCACCGATGCTCTGGACCCTGCACCATCCGGGAGACAACTCTGCCTTTCCCTGCTCTGCCTCATGGTAGGGGCAGGCGGGGTCAGCACCAGACAGGGTGTCTTTTTGGCCTCAGGGAGAAGGTCGTGGAGGGCTGGAGGGGTTTGGGTGCTGCTCAGCTGGTTGTGGGGCATCCCGCTTCCTCACTTAAACCCTTCTGGTAGAAACGCCTCAGCCCATGAAGAGAATGGTCAGTCCTTCCTGCTCACCCCGGCTGAAAAAAGCTTCTCAGCCCAGGAGCACATCCCCACATTTAATCTCTCCAGACTCAGACTCGAGTCTGTCCACCTTGTGGACCCCGGTGTCCAGCACCCGCTGAGGGAAGGGGACACGGTTGAAAGTGTGAGGAGTGGAAGCATCATCACCGGCAGCTCTTAGAGGTCCCAGGAAGCAGCAGGACAGCGTCAGCCCAGCTTATTAGATGTTAACGCTGAATAATGACACGATCACTCCCTGGACTCCGCTGGCCCCGCAGGATGAGCCCATCCAGAGACAGGAACAAACACATCCGTGCGGGGTCAGGACGTGCCAGCGAGCACAGAGCAGTGTCTGGGTCTGAATCCACCTGCCTGTGACTCTGCAGGCACCGGGCGTCCTCCTTAGAGACTGTCTGCCTAGGCCTGGCCATTGTCTGGACTGGTGTGCTACTCCCTGTTGTGGTGGGGACAAACATGTGTGGATGGACACTCGCCCTTGTCAGAAGCGTGGGGTGCACGTGGCTTCTCCCCGTGAATGGCCTGTGCTCACAGCAGTTTCTGAGGCCCAGGAGCTCTCTAGTGTGTGTGGGGGGCACTTGTTTATTACCCTTGGGGTTCCCTGTCCTTGATTTGTGGAGGCAGGAGGGTGTTCAAGTGGGTGTTCCGTGGAGTGTGAGGGGGCACCGCACACACAGAGGGGCAGCAATGGAACCCCAAAACAAGACAGCAAAGACTTGGCAAATGGCAATTATTAACATGACCCCACATCGCCCCACTCGCGAGGTCAAATCCTCTTCTCAACAGAGTCTAGAGGCTTCGCTCAAAGCCAAAACAGAAAGTGTGTAAAGGCCGTGGCCCAAGAGTGATGGAGGCCCAGAGGTGAGAAATCTTCCTTCAGGGTCTTTCAAGGAAGGATGAGCAACTTGAGGGACTTCTCCAACAGATTTTATTCTGAAATCTCAATGTACACGGTCTGGCGTTTAACATGCATTTTAAAGAATGTTAAAAAAACATACATTTCATAAGAGAAATGTTGTCTAAACTGAGTCTGTTTTGATCCATCAGGCGTGTTTGGAGACACCATGTCCTGCTGCAGAGAGGACGCATGAGGGGGGAACCCCACCCAGCTCATGTTCTCAGGGTGGGTGAGCAGCCGGAAGACACCAGCATTTACAGCACAGAAGCTGCCCGAGAATAAAATTTACACATATTGCCATGCTTCACTTTACATGATGTAAAAAGTGACATAATCCCCGACGTACCAGAAAGTGGGGGAGAAGACCTTGTGCACGACATCCACAAACAACCTGGGAAACTACAGGAACCCCTAAAAATAAACACAAAAGCAATGAATGTCTGAAACATTTAAAATTTAAAGGTGAAACATAGTTCTTCAAAAATAATTTGCATTAAAAAAACCACACCCTCAAGGTGCTATAACCAGATCAGACAACGTATCAATGAACATCAAGTGCAGGTTCAATCATAGATTCAGATTCCTCAGAAACTTCCATCTGTCTGCAGAGATACATGTCAAGTGTAATTTCTACTTGACCTTTGAGCAGAAGCATGAATGTCTCTCAGAGGATGTTGCCCGATCAGGAATCGGGGGGGTGGGGCCCAACAGCTGTCTCCCTCCCTCCACAGGGACGGTCCTCAGGGGAGACACACACAGGCTGTGGGAACCAAGCCCCAGGACAGGG
Organism: Talpa occidentalis; assembly: GCF_014898055.3. Lineage (NCBI taxonomy): Eukaryota > Metazoa > Chordata > Mammalia > Eulipotyphla > Talpidae > Talpa > Talpa occidentalis. Next base: position 5,447,967 of record NW_023601851.1, on the reverse strand, counting down.
GTCCCATGACCATATGCTCCCCAGAACAGACCCCTTACCACTGCTGGATTTCATGAAAAAGTTGGGGATGTGTGAGTTCTAGAACATGCTTCCACATACCAGCCGCAACATTTAAAGAACAGAATCCATATCATGTATGTCACATGGATGGGTGTTTTGGAAATGGCTGCCTTATTTTAGGAAATAGAGATTTGAAGAACAGAACAGTGTTAAAATTTGCAAAGGTAATCTGTTATGAAAAGTCTTGTTTTACTTTAAAATGGTGACTGGTAAGAGTTGTAGGGAAAATCTAAATAACTGCTGGGTCCATATACGTAGATGGTGTCATTAATTAATGAAAACAATGATATCTCAAATGCTGGTTACTGGCCCTTCATCAGTCTCCCCACAGCTGACTTCATGGCTTGGTTCCTCAGACTGTATATGACGGGATTAAAGGTGGGGGTCACCATCATGTAGAACATAGAAATGACCAGGTCAGACATGGATGGGGTCTCTGAGGTCGGCTTCAGATAATCAAAGCTTCCAGTGGAGAAAAACAGCACCACAACCAGCAGGTGGGGAAGGCAGGTGGAGTAGACTTTGGCCTTCCCTTCTGTGGATGGGGTCTTCCTGACAGCAGAGAAGATGTGGACATAGGAAATGACGATGAATATGAAACAGCAGATACTCCAGAACACACTTATAAGAATGGGGACAAGTTTCTTCATTAGATTTCCTGAGCAGGAAATAGCCAATAACTGGGGGATGTCACAGAAGAACTGGTGGACCACATTGGACCCACAGAAGGACAAGGAGAAGGTTTCAGCTGAGAGCATCAAAGAGATGACACCCCCACCCAGCCAGGACACAGCTGTCAGCTGCACACACCCTGTCCCTGCTCATGATGACGTCATAGTGCAGGGGGTGGCAGATGACAGCATAGTGGTCATAGCTCATCACCATGAGCAGTGTCAGCTCTGCACCTGCTGACGTAACCATCATGAAGACCTGGACGACACAGCCCTGGAAGGAGATGGAGCTGCTGTGCCTCAGAGAGTTGGCGATGGACTTGGGGACCATGGCTGAGATGAGGCAGAGGTCCGTGAAGGACAGACTCCTCAGGAAGAAGTACATGGGGGTGTGGAGGTGCCGGTCCAGGGTGATGATGAGGACGATGATCCCGTTCCCCAGCAGGGCGCACAGGTAGACCAGGGAGAAGAGCAGCGGGTGCAAGAAGCCCATGGTCCCCTGGGTGGGGAAACCCAGGAGGATGAATTCTGTCACAATGGTGAGATTCGTCACCCCCGGAGCCATCATCAGTACCAAAAAATGAGGAAGAACACATTGTCATATCTTCCAATGTTGAACACAAAATTGGTTATGAACATACAACAGTCGTGCAATCTATGCTTTATCGTTATCTGAGCAAATTTTTATTTTTACTCATGTGAATATGCTATTGATGTATTGTACCAACATGTGTCTATAAATTTGTGAAGAAATGAATTTTTAAATGACCATGATAAAACCAATATCAGGCCTCTCAGTGAACTGAATTGACAACTAATGCTGACGGGGCCCAAGTTGTTATGTCCCACTGCCCTGTCAGCCTGAGGCTAAAGGAGAGAAAACACATTCTCTTGTAATTTACGATGCTCAAAGATATTGAATTTTAATATATTGATCAAAGGTTTTGATACATGGGACACGTGATGATTTCTGCCTCACACCTGGGAGAGACCACACGTGCCCAGTCATTCCCAGGCCTGCGGCTTCCCCTCCTGCCTAGGCCCAGTGTCTCCGCCCATCACACCTCCCAGAAGTTGTCCAGGGCACATTCCCAGAGGACACGTGACCATGCCCAGCCCCTCCCCACCCTGGAGATTCTGTCCCTGCTCCTCTAGCATAGCCCTGGTCTGGGGAAGCCCCACAGGATGTGTGTGCAGGGAGGTGGGGTGTGCGGGTCCCTATTTTCCTGCTCCTCAGGACCCGACACTGTCCTGAAACTGAATGATCTGGGCTCGGCATCCCCGTGCAGAGTGTCCTGATGCCTCCTCTGTCAGATTCCTCCCCCTGTGGCCTCACTGCTGCCTCCTGGTCCATTCCCTCGTCTCCTCATGTCCCTGCCCCTGACTCCCCCTATCTGAGGACCCAGAGACCACGTTTCCCACAGAGTCTCTTCTTGGGTCACACCCACACGTCCCTCCTGCAGGATGGGCTCGTCCACCCCGGGTCCCTTCTGGCCCCTCTGTCCCCCTCAGACTCATGCACGTCTGTGCAGGGAGGAGGCCGCTCCAGGGCTGAGCCGGATGGTCTGTGTGCGTGGCTGTCCCTGCTGGTCCCAGGGCCCCGGGTCCCTCTGGTGCGGGTTTGTTCCTCACCCAAGGCCCGTGTGTGAGTGGGGACACCTGGACACGGGGCAGCCCTGCCCACTCCCTCCCCCAATCTCACCCTCTCCTAACTCTGTGGGGTGACGCAGGGACAGGCCCTGGGGAGGCAGGACTTTTAGGAGAATATAGTAATATAAAATTATTGCCACACATTGGTGGGAATAATTCCAGAAATTTCATGAATACACAAAAATAAATCAGGGTACGTAGTTGTGAAAAATGTAGACATCTGTCAAGTGACCTTAAATATATCTTAAAATGGATAAAATAAGTTGACATATCTCCTCCCAGCCCTGATTAAATACTGTGACTCATTTTACAATTACACCGCCAATCCCTGAGTGTGGATTTGGGAAAAATCCCAAGTTTATGTCCACAAATAGACCGATGTCGGCGCCACCATCACGTTAGTGCCAGAGCCATGAAGATGTCAACAGTGTCGCTGAGAAGTTATTCAATTTCTACCTGACTCATCTGTTATGTTCAGGAGAAAAGGCATAACATTCTGAATCGAACAATAGTGTAATTTTTAATTCCCTCTAGAATGTCTTCCTCACCATCCAATTTTGTTAATTCTTGTTATTTTATTCAGTGTGCAGAACACACTGAGTGTGCTGGTGCTCATCCCAGGTGTGCATCAGAAATCGTCACATCTCCCATAAGTCACAATCTTCTAATATGCTCATTCTATTAAAAGTCAGTATCTTTGAGGGCTCCCTGGTGCCGCAGTGGTTGAGCGCTGGGTTGTGAAGCTGCCCGTGGCCTCTGCGGCACCGTTTCATCCCCGGCTGCTCCCCGGCCACTGGAGGAGGGTCCCACATGGGCGCAGACCTCTCCTGCCGCCCGCTGCTCCCCTCAGCAGTGCACTTCAGTTCTTCTGCCTGCTCTGCTCCCCACTCTGGCTCTGGTGAATTCTCTCACCCTCCCGCGCTTCTGACTTTACCCAGTGAATGTTTAAACAAAACAAACAAACAAATAAATAAATAAATAAAACATACATCTATTAAAAAAAAAATCAGTATCTTTGAGCATCGTGAATTACAAGAGAATGTGTTTTCTCTCACCGAGCCTCACCCAGGCTGACAGGGCAGAGGGATATGATGACTTGGGCCCCGTCAGCATCAGTTGTCGTGATTTACAAAGTGAATAGTTTAACTGTGACGCATTCTCAAGTCTAAAATGAAGCTTGATCTGAAAACCCTCAAGGATGAGTGGATTCTCCCCTGCAAACAGCTGGGGACAGATACCTGCAGTCTGGGGAAAGTTCCCGCTGCCGTGTCGAGTCTCTGTCCTGAGGTTGTCCTCATGGCAGGACAGAAGGCACCCCGGCCTCTCACTCCATGGTCGGGGCTCGTGGGGAGCCTCTAAGCACTCACAGGATGTTCCACTCCATCCTGCGCCACCTCATGGAGAGAACAGGGCCTCAGGGCTGGGCTATTTGAGCTCTAGAGCTGGTGTCCATGGGCTGGCCACTGTCCAAGATCCATCCATCAAGTGACTTTACTCCAGAGAGACAAGCGCCCTTGTGCAGGTCACTGTCTTAATTAGCGTTGTCTTGTGGCTCATCCCAGTGATCATTAGTGCCCTGAGTGTGTCAGAGGCCATTTCCTTAGTTTTTACCCCTGTGAGGACAGAACCTGGTCCCCCTCAGGTCCATCACCCTCTGACCTCCGCGGACCGGACCGGGGTGGCCCCATGGTCAGAGCCAGGATGAGCCCGTCCACAGGGAGCAGGAAAGTTGCCGCCACCCATGAGCGCCCTCCTGGGCCTGGCAGCTGTTGGGTGATGTGCTGTGGGTGGGAGGGGCCAAGTGGGGGACAGGGCGAGCAGGACAATGAGCAGACACCCAGACCGGGCAAGACGAGGCAGAGGCTTGATTCCATGAAGTGCGAGTGTTGGCGCCGCATCTACTCTCCCTGTCCTGATGCTCCTGCCGGCCCCTCTAGTGCCTGAGAGTCTGACTTGCTGCTGACCTCGCGTGAACATCACCTTCATGTGGACAGTCCTGCCTGCCTGGCATGGGGTGGACACGACTGGGCTGGGGTCCCCTGGGGGGCGGGGGGTCTGGCTCTGCCTGTGCCACCCAACTCTCGGGATCACCATGGGTGCCGTTTATGGGGACATACACCTCACCGCCTGCCTGCTCATGTGCCCACATGTCCCCCTGCCTCGGCCTTGCAGATGACACATGCCTACCCCTGGGGGATCCTGCCTCTGGGCACTGTGACAAAGAACCAGCAGCAGGACTCTGAGCCCACACGGGGAGGGTGCTCATGTCTGGGCAGGAGAACCCTGCTGCAGCAGGCAGGGGAGGCAGAGGCATCTCCGTGGAGCGAGCCTGCACGCAAAGGCCCAGGTCCCAGAGGACAGGCCTGAGGCCAGGCTGACCGGGGCCGCTCGGCGGGGGAGGGAATGAGCTGTCAGCAGCATGGGTGGAGGAGCAGGGGAGGCTCAGAGGCCGGAAAGGTCATGTGTCCAGCTCTTCCCACTCTGCGACTTCCTGTAGCAGCAAAACTATCAAGACAGTCAAAAGGCCAGGGTGGGTGGGGAGGCAGGGAGAAATGGGGAGCAGAGAGCTCTGGGGTTCCTGTAATATTAGGATGCCGACTACGGCCATGTGGGGTTGTCTAAACCCACAGAGCATGGCACCCCGAGAGGGCGCTGAGTGTGACGTGTGTGGGGCCCTAAGACATGCCAGGGCAGGGACGTGCTTGATTCTCTGAAAACTCTTGACTTTCAAAATGCTGGCTTCTCTGACACCCAGACAGACAGACAGACAGACACAGGGCCTGCAGCGCTCGGCTACTTCACCCTCCTGCTTCACCTCTGGCCCTGGACACTTTCCCGGCCCTCAGTGACCACGTGACCTGCTCCTCGGGACCATGGCCCTGTGCCTGTGGGCTGCTCAGTGGCAGGCACCTGCAGGAAATCTCAGTGAGTGGGTGACGTGCGGGGCCCTCCCAGCTTCCTGTCACCACTGCGCTCTTTCCTGCGGGCAGGTCTACAGTGGCCCCGTTTCCTATCCTGCATTCATTCCAGGTTGAGGCCAGACCCTCCCATGGCACCGCCTTGCAAACTTACGGTGTCCTGGTGCTGAAATGGGGTTGTGAGGTCACCAGAGACCGAGGCCGGGGCAGGAGAGAATGGTGAGAGACTCGGAGGTGGCCACAGCGGGGCACGGCCGGTGATGGTGACCGGTCCCGCCTCCCGGATGGCCTCAGCTTTGGATTGGAAGACGAGAGGGGTGCCTCCAGCTTCATCCTTTCTCAGGGTTGCCTTGAGTGGCCCAGGTTGTGCTTCTGTGACATTTCAAATATTATTCTGGATCTGTGAAAGGCTGTCAGAATTCTCACAGGGTTGCTGGTATTGGTAGCTGGCTCCCGCCTTTTGATACTTTCTCTTTCTGATTAATAAACTTGGTGTCTCTTTCCATGTAGTGTATCTTCTTCAATTTATTTGTTGTGTTCTATAGATTTTAGCATGTAGATTTTCTACCCTTTGGCTCAACATCTCTCTCAACATGTACTCTTTTGAGGTTTGTCTAAATGGAATAGTTTCTTTTTTTGGGATCATTAGTGCAGAACAATAACTATTTTTTGTCAGTTGGTTTTGTATCCCGTATCCTTCCTGAGTTTGGAGTTTGATTGACTTGGAGGGGGTTTCTTGGGGTGCCTATAGAAGGCTATTCTGTCTCCAAAGAGACGCATTTTATTCTTCTTTTCTGATGTTGGATTCCTTTTATTTTTTTTTCTTGCCTTATTGGCCTTCCAGTGAGATACACATGGGGAAATAACAAACAGTCTCTTCAATAAGTGAAAAATCTGTGACCTCACCTTTCACATTATTGATTGGATTTCCTTCCCTCCCAGCCAAAAAATCACTTAATCTACTTATTTTTCTCAATATGTTCCTTATTACAAAAGATCATTTGTTGTCTTGTCCCTTATCCAGCTGTGATCCTGGCCTCTATTAACACAGGCCTCTGCGGGCAGGACACAGAATGGCTCCTCGCTCAGTCACAGCAATTTCAGATTGTTGTCCAGGATTATGGTGGATCATTCTCCTCTTCTACCCCCCCCGATAAACGTGTTCAATCCCCACAGCTTCTCCCTTGTCATTCCTTCATGCCGTGTTCAGTTCTCCCATCCCAGGCTCTCTCGACCCTCGTGGACAGCGCCTCCGCCCCAGCTGCTGAGTCATGGTCTGGCGCCCAGGCTGCGGCCCCGGGGCCGACTGCCTGCATCGTGCCTTCCCCTTTGGTCCCACATGCTGAACTAACAGCTGCTATTTTGCTCTTTCTTCATTTCCTTCACAGTTACTTAAACATCATTTCTGACACCTCATCTGTTACCTCCCGGTTCAAGCACATCCCTCTGCTCTTCTTAGTACTAATAATGATGAAGCCCTATACAAAGGTCAGCACTGTCCAGTCATAGTCATATGAGCCAACCTTACAAGCTGTCTTTCCTATCAATCAAGATCAGAAGCTTGATCACTCTGGGGAGGGTGTGCATCAAGAGGTATGACGGGAATGCCCAGGGGCTGAGGACGGATGCATGAACTTACCCCCATTCCTGCATCATAGGTTGTTGGAAACCCCGGGGGGGCAAGGACCGATCTATGACAAGGGCCCCAGAAGCTGATCAGGTGATAAGATTAGGACCGTGCCGGGTGGGGGAGGTGCTGGGGTCTAGTTTTGATGACACTTGTCATCAAGGTGATAAATGGTCAGCAGACTCATGTCCCCCAAGCCCTAGATACATTCATGAGTTTCACCCATCATTTCTCTTGTCCTCCTATGAACATAACTGATGCTCTGTGATTATTCTACCAATAAAAACACCATGATCTTGCTCTAAGCAGCATCCTGCCTTGTGCAGCTGCTCCACGACTCCCGTGTCTTCATCAGTGTGTGTTGCGTAACACAACATCCACAATCAACAGAAAAAATTGGACTCTAATCTCAAACCGTACATAAAAGTCAGCTCAAA
>NW_023601851.1:5386419-5440504 GCF_014898055.3 Talpa occidentalis | reverse complement strand
TCCGCCTGCATTTTCCCATGCGAGATGGGGGTGTGGCGTGGGGCCGGCAGCCCCTACTCCCGAGGCTGAGGGTGGCCCTGGGCCTGCGGCTTGAAAGACGGGAGCAGGGAGGGAAGCCGCTGGCCAAGGCACGTCTGGAGTGCAGGGCACCCTCTGGTGTGTGTGGGGGGCACTAGCGGCAGGGAGAGGCTCCAGCTCCTGCTCCTCCATCAGCCCTCTTCCCCAGTCTCCTCTCATCCAGAACCCTTGCCCGCCCCTGCACTTCTTCTTCCCCACCCCTCCTGCCCTGCATCCCAGGCTGCCCCGCCTTGCCAGCTCTGCCCCTGCCCTTCACCCATCCTCTCTGCCCCTCCAGTTGCCAGCCCAGCAGCGGTGTGAGTCACCTGTCCTGAGCCACAAGTCCCCCTCGACCTCTAACTAGACCCCCCTCAGCCGGGCACCACCCTTCCCTAGCCTGCAGGGGATGTTCCGTGATGGGCTCCCAGCCCTGCTTCGCCTTGGCTTTGTCTGTTGTGGTGACACAGCCCAGTGGGCCTCGGTGACCCTGGTGCCCCCTGTGGGATCGCGCCTGCCCTGTCCTATAGACATCTGTAAATACACGTGTGTGCATTCAATGCACACACACGCACCACACATGAACACACACACAAACAACACACATGCATGCGCACACACATGCAACACACACACAACTCTGGTGCTGGACCCCGAGCTGACCCGCAGGAGCCCCTGGCCCAGCTGCAGGGAAATGCTGCGCCCCGCCCGCTCCGGCCAACCCTGCGCCCCAGCAGCCCCCGCAGTCCTGCCTGGCACAGTCACCCTCAGCACCCCCTGCCCTGCCCCGAGCGGGTGCTTTGCCAGCAGCTGTGTGGTTCCAGCGCCGCATCCTGAGGCCTCTCGCTGCAAGCAAAGCCCATTCTGACAGGCGGGAGCGACGGGCTGCGGTGGCTGTGCCCCGGGAGTTCAGGGGAAGGGAGGGTTTAAGCGGGGGGGGGGCGTGCAGGGGTGCCCGGAAAGCCTCCGTCTTTCCCAGGCTGCCCTGGAAAGCACCTGGACGTTCGCTGGTTATTCTGAGCCCTGCTGTGGCCACCAGGGGTAGGTGCCAGCCTGGAGGCTGTGTGGGGTCCGGCTGGCGCCCCAGCGGAGCAGGGGAAAGCAGAGATGCCCAGGCTGGAAGCCAGTACCTGGGGTGCTGGCACCCTGCTTTCCTTCCACAGGACTCGACCAGGTTTCCCAGCCTTGTCATCTGAGCAGGACCCTGGCCCTCCCGGGCGGCGCGCAGCCCACAGCCCGGCAGGCTGGAGAGCTGAGCGGGCCAGACACGCCAACACCGCGTGGGTGCACCTCGCCACCCAAAGCCTGCCCTCTGCCCGCGGGACCCAACCCCACGCGGCGCCCCACCCCAGGTCGCAGGCCGCTGCCGAGACAGATGATTCTAAGTCACGCAGTGAATTTGGTTTATTCAGAAATAAAAGTGCTACAGCCGGGAACCACACCCTGTCCTGGCCTCCTCCGTCTGGCGCAGGCGAGTGACAAGTAAGTTCCTCCATGCCAAATAATTCATAGACGCCTCCTCTCCCGGGGTGTCCCAGGACAGCGTGCACGCCGCGGGTCAGCCCTGCGCCCTCCGCCCGGCCTCCACCAGCCACCGCGGCCCGGCCTCTGAGCCAAGCCCATTTGTCCACATGGCTAGGGGAGTATGTGTGTACCCCAAATTGCCCAAATAAGCCATGCATCCCCTCCATGGGGACTTTTTGTAAAAGCAGCACCAAAGTCCACCCCTCTGCAGATCCGGGGTGGCTTCCAAGATATATAGGCACAGAGGCTCATGGGACTTTTTTAAAGACTGCAAGTGGAGGCCACCCCTTTGCGGATTGGGGTGGCCTCATGCCTGCTGGACTTTTGTGAGGGGGGATGAGGGAGGCAACCCTTTGCAGATTGGGGTGGCCTCATGCCCACAGGTCTTTGTGAGGGAGGATGGGAAGGCCACCCCTTTGCAGACTGGGTGGCCTCATGCCCATGGGAATTTTGTGGGGAGGGTCAGGGGAGGCCACCCCTTTGCAGATTTGGGTGGCCTCATGCCCGTGGGACTTTTGTGACAGGGGATGGGGGATGCCACCCCTTTGTGGACTGGTGGCCTCATGCCTGCCGAAATTTTGTGAGGGGATGGGGGAGGCCACCCCTTTATGGATTGGGGTGGCCTCATGCCCCGTGGGACTTGAGAGTGTGGGGGAGGCCACCCCTTTGTGGATGGGGTGGCCTCCTGCCCATGGACTTTCATGAAGGGGGACAAGGGAGGCCACCCCTTTGCAGATTGGGGTGGCCTCATGCCCCTGGGTCTTTAGTGAGGGGGGATGGAGGAGGCCACCCCTTTGTGGATTGGGGTGGCCTCATGCTGAGGACTTTTGTGAGGGGGGATGGGGGAGGCCACCCATTTGCGGAATGGGGTGGCCTCATGCCCATGGGTCTTTTGTGAAGGGAGACAGGGGAGGCCACCCCTTTGTGGATTGGGTGGCCTCATGCCCGTGGGACTTTGCGGGGGGGGGACAGGTGAGGTGGGAGGTGAGGGGGAAGTGAGACAGGTGAGGGGGAGACAGATTGGGGTGGCCTCATCCCCGTGGGACTTTTGTGATGGGGGGATGGGAGGCCACCCCTTTGTAGATTGGGGTGGCCTCACGCCCACAGGGCTTTTGTGAGGGGTTGGCAGGGGGAGCCACGCCCTTGCAGTGACTGGGATGGGGGATGCCCTTTCCAGATTGGGTGGCCTCACGCCCATGGGTCCTTTGTGAAGGGGGACAGGGGAGGCCACCCCTTTGTGGCTCTCTCTGGCTAGTCTAGACAGGTGTGCAGGGCCTTCGAAGTGCTGCCCCACTCCACATGGTCAGGGAGACACCTTTCCCTAAGATGCTGGGGTCTGCATCTGTTTCCCCATTGGAAACCTCGTGGGACCCTCACCCAGTGGCCGGGAATCGAACTGGCGCTGCAGAGGCTGCGGGCAGCTTCACAACTCAGTACTCAACTGCTGCGCCACCAGGTGAGGCCCATGATAGCTAAAATTTTATTGAGGATAGTTGCATCAGTGTTAATTAGGGAGATTGGCCTGTACATTTCATTTTTTGTGTTGTCCTTGTTTGGTTTTGGTATTAGTGTAATGTTGGCTTCATAGAACGTGATTGGTATTAACCCTTCCTTCTCAATTCTTTGGAAGAGTTTGTGAAGGATAGGCACTAATTTGTCTCTGAATGCTTGGTAGAATTCATTTCTAAATCCATCAGGTCCTGGGCTTTTGTTTTGGGGAGGTTTTTGATTACCATTTCAATTTCGCTGATTGTAATTGGTCTGTTTAGGTGTTCTATTTCTTCTTTATCTAGCTTTGGGTGATTGTAGAGTTATAGGAATTTGTCCATCTCCTCTAGATTGTTGAACTTGTTTCCATATAACTGTTCATAGTAGTTAGTGATTATTCTTTTGATTTCTGCTGTGTCCGTTGTGATTTTTCCTCTTTCCTTTATGATCCTGTTTATTTGTGCTTTCTCCCTTTTTCCTTTGTGAGCCTGGCTAGGGGTTTGTCTATTTTTATTTATTTTTTCGAAGAACCAGCTCTTGGTTTCATTGATCTTTTGGATTGTTTTTGTTTTGTTTTGTTTTTCGATTTAATTTGTTTCTTCTTTGGTTTTTATTATTTCTTTTCTTCTACTTTTTTTTTTGTTGTTGTTGTTGTTCTTCTTCTTCTTCTTCTTTTTCTAGATCTTTGAGCTTCGAGATTAGGTTTTTTCTTTGAGTTCTTTGTTGTTTCTTGATGTGAGCTTCTATTGCTATATATTTTCCTCTTATTACTGCTTTTGCTGCATCTCATACATTTAGGAAATCGGTGTCCTCCTTGTCATTCAATTCAAAGAATTTGTTTTAATTTCTTCTTTGATCTCCTCATTAGTCCAGTGGACTTCCAGTAGTGTGTTTTTCAATCTCCATGAGGCAGGAGAGTTCCTTGCCTTCTTTTTATGGTTTATTTCTTTGATGCTTTCATGGTCAGAAAAGATGGTTGGTATGATTTCAGTCTTGGTGTATCTGTTGATGTTTGTCTTGTGTCCCAGTATGTGATCAATCCTGGATAATGATCCGAATGTGCTTGAAAAAAATGTGTACTCCTTTTTTGGGGGGGTTTAGTGTTCTATAGATGTCTGTTAAGCCCAAGCGCTCTAGATCCTTATTTAGAGCTTTAGTGTCTTTACTTATTTTTTTTTCTCGTTGATCCATCCATTGTTGATAGTTGTGTGTTGAAGTCTCCCTCTACGTATGTGTTTTCTCTGATGTCTGTTTTCAGAGATGACAATAGTTGTCTGATATATTTTGGTGTTCCTTCGTTTGGTGAATATATGTTAATGAGTGGTATTTCTTCTTGAAGTATTGTCCCCTTGATCATAATGTAGTAACCATCGGGGTCTCTTTTTATCTTTTTGTGTTTGAAATCTATTTTATCTGATATAAGTATAGCTGTTCCTGCTTTCTTTTTTGGTCCATTTGTTTGTAGGATTGTTCTATATCCTTTAACTTTGAGTCTATTTTTATCTTTTGTAGCTAAATGTGTTTCCTGGAGACAGCAAAAGGTTGGGTTTTGTTTCTTAATCCAGCCACCGACTCTGTGTCTTTTTATTGAAGAGTTTAGTCCATTTACATTTAGATTTAATATTGATATGTTTGCATCTGTATTTGCCATTGTGTTTTTCTTTCCTTTTATTTTATTTATTTATTATTTCAATAACTTTTTTTTTTTTGACCTTCTTTCATGTTATTCGTCCCTCTGAGGTTCTGACTTTAGGATTCCTTGTAGTTTTTTTTTTTTTTTTTTTTTTTTGGAGTGGGGATTTAGTTGTAATGAAATTCCAGAGTTTCTGTTTGTCTGGGAAGGTCCGTATTCTTTCTTCATAGAGGAAGGAGAGCTTTGCGGGATAGAGTATTCTTGGTTGGCATCTGTTTTCTTGGAGTCTGTTGACTATGTCCCTCCACTCTCTCCTTGTCCGTAGTGTTTCTTTGGAGAAGTCTGATGTCAGCCTGATTGGTTTTCCTTTGAATGTTATCTGTTTCTTCCCTCTTGTCAGCTTCATTATTTTTTCCTTGTCCTGGATTCTTGGGAGCTTTACTATTATGTGTCTTGCTGTATTTTCCTTTGTTGTGGAATTTGGTGTTCTTCTTGCTTGTTGTATATCAATTTTCAGCTCCTTCTTCACATTTGGGAAGTTCTCTTCAATTATCTCCTTGAATATTTTCTCTGTTCCTACATCTCTCTCCTATCCTTCTGGGATTCCTATAACTCTTATATTTTTCTTTCCTCATGGGGGCAGATAGTTCCCAAAGTATTTCTTTGGTCTTTTTCCTTCGTATTTCTCTTTCCTTTTCTGTTTTGGTTCTTTATATTTCTGTGTCTTCAAGAGTATTTATTTGTTCTTCCATTTCATCTGCTTCCATTTATTCTGCTTTCATTGCTTTCCACAGAGTTCTCTAGAGCCTCCATTAATACTTTGATCTCCTGCATTTCTTTTACATCCCTCTTTAGGGACTCATTTCATTTTTCTGTTTGTTGATTATTTTTCCCTTATCATTGTTTTCCTTTATGACTTCTGTCAGTTTTTTAATCATGGCAATTTTGAATTCTCTTTCTGGAAGGCTCAGAAGTTCTTCCAAGTTACTGTTGTTGCAATCTGGGGGGTGGCTTTCTTTATATGGTGTGCTTTTTTTCCTGAGGAGTTGCTGGGTTGCATGTGGTTTTTCTACCCCATAATGCCTGTTTTCTAATTTGCCATATGCATTGGGACACTGTTGCTGGGACTGGCCGGCATTTTGGGCGAAATTCCCAGCTCACCTCTGGCTGTTCGAGGAGCCATCTGCCGGTTTCAAGCAGGCTTTACTGAAGAAAGGTCCCTGTTCTAAAAAGGTGATACAGTTTTGCACTCCTCTGTGTGCCCTGTCTGCCCCGGCAGTGAGTTCCTGCTCCCCTCTGGGCTGGGACTACAGGCCAGAAGGGGACTGGCATGAGTGAACTTCCCAGCTCACCTCTGGCTCCTCCGGGAGACTTCTGCCGGTTTCAAGCAGTCTTTACTGAAGAAATGTCCCTGTTATAAAGTGGTGATGTGGGGACACACACCCTGTGCACCCAGTCTGCCCCAGCGGTTGGTTACCGCTCCTCCTCTGGGCTTGGACTGCAGGCCAGAAAAGGGCCTGGTATGGGCTAATTTTGAGCAATTTTTATATCTTTGGAAAATGCCATTGAAGTTTTTATTGGGATTACACTGATTCTGTAAATTGCTTTGGGTCAGATGCACATTTGGTTTGTTGATTCTCCCAAGCCAAGGGAAGGGAATATCTTTCCATTTCTCTTTCTTTTCTATTTCTATTAACAATATCTTACTCTTTTCTTGGCATCTTTACCTCCTTTGTTATGTTTACTCCATGGTACTTCATCTCATGATTATATGTGGGATTGTTTTCTTAACTTCTTTTCTAGTTAATGTTGTGCATATAGAAGGCAATTGATTTTTGCGTGTTGTTTTTTTTTTTTTTAAGGTTGGCTTATTTATTAAGTTAACACAAGTTGACAACATTGTGTTTATTTATTAATTAATTAATTAATTTATTTATTTATTTATACAAGCACTGGGTACAGTCAGACGTGCGTGAGGGTGAGAGAACTCACCAGAGCCAGAGCAGGGAACAGAACAGGAAGACTGATGATGTACACTGCTGAGGGGAGCAGCGGCTGGCAGGAGAGGTTTGCGCACCATGAGAAACCCTTGTCAGTGGCCGGGGATTGAACCGGCACTGTGGAGGCTGCAGGCATCTTCGCAGCCCAGCGCTCAACTGCTGCGCCACCGGGGAGGCCCTGTGTGTTGATTTTTTACACTTTTAACTACACTGAAGTGGCTTATTATTTTAATTTGTTTTTCAGTGGAATCTTTTGTTTTCTTAGTGTATATTACATTGTCCACAGTAGCTTTAATTGTGTTGAAATGTTTAAATCCATACAAGTGAGAGACAGTAAATGTTTTATTAGTTTAAACATTTTAATTATGTTATACAAAACTGACAAATTGTAGGCAATGAATAGTCTCAATCTATGTTTATAATAGTCTGATTAAGCTTCTTCACTCAATACGTGTATTGAATTCTCATTATATCCCTAACCTTCTCTAGATATCCCATAAATTTATTGACCTGTAAACTATGACAGTAGCTAGAATTAATAATAAGAATGTTATCTATCATCAGAAAAAATAAAAATGCCAATGATTTAAAAGAACAGCAGAAATTTGTCAACCCAAAAGTTCAAAGATGGAGATGTTGCCGTCTTTTAACCATTCCTGGCTGCTTCCAAACTTACATTGTGCCCACATGGTCCTCACCTGGGCTGAAGGCAACGTCAGCCTGATTAGCATCCTCAGAGCGTGAATGTCTGAGAATGAGTTAAATGTCTGATATCCAGTTGGAACTGCATATTATCATGAAATATTTTGGTGTGAAATTTTCATATTTATGATATGTAAATCCAATGAGGTTTCTCATTTGAACTACTCCACATGGAAACACAAACACTCTGAGAACCCCATAATAATGTGGCCAAAAGGACATTGTCCTCAAATTCCCAGAAATTCTAGGAAATTAAATATATGGGGATAAACACACAAGGAAAGTGCAGCGTGATTTTGTGAGTGCCCTTCCTCAACTATCTCTGCAAATATTAGAATATTGCATAGTTCACTAGCTAGTATTTTTTTTTACCATTATAGCTTCCAAAGTTCCTTTATTGTTTCTTGAAAAACCCTACTCACTATTTCAGTTAATTTTTAGTAATTATACTGCACATGAAATTAATAGCTTTCACAGCCACTGTCTTATATCTGGTGTCCACTGTGTGCTGAGTTTGTTTATGGTAAATGCTGGTGGCACCCACACCAGAGCCTCCAGGAGGGTCTCTACCCCATCATGTGTGGGTCCTTGTCCACAGAAGGTCGTGACCACTCAGTTTCCAACTTGGGCCCTCAGATCTTCCTTATGCGAGGAAGGCGTCACTCACAAAGTACAGGGGATTCTGTCCCACCCATAGCCCCTGATCCCACATGTGACCGCGCGTGTCAGTAACATGAAAGGGGAAGTGCCTTAGAGACTGGAGATGATTCCCCAGTGAGAGAACTTCTGCTGATGACTTAAATGAAACCCAACCATCGCCCCTCAGCCAAGAGCACAAAAATGGAGAACAGCAGATAAATGCTGAAGTTAGGTGACCTTCATTGTACAGAGAATATCAAAGTGCAACAAAGTGTTAAAAAGAGGAAAAATCAATGCTAAATGAGTGAATGAGCAGAAGAATATATGAAGTCATTGTAAATATATCTTAAAAATGAGCATATATATTTAAATTATACAATTAAATTATATAAAATTAAAAGAATATTAAGGGGACAATAATGTGAAAATTTAAAATAAATGTCTCATAATAGAGTCATAAACTAATCTTCTCTTACATTTTGGTGAGTCTCTCCTTCATTAGTCTCCCTACAGCCAACTTCATGGCTTGGTTCCTCAGACTGTATATGACCGGATTAAAGGTGGGGGGAACCATTGTGTAGAACATAGAAATGACCAAGTCAGACTTGGAAGGAGTCCCTGAGGTCAGCTTCAGATAAGCAAAGCATCCAGTGGAGAGAAACAGCACCACAACCAGCAGGTGGGGAAGGCAGGTGGAGTAGACTTTGGCCTTCCCTTCTGTGGTTGGGATCTTCCTGACAGCAGAGAAGATATGGACATAGGAAATGACGATGAAAATGAAACAAAAGGAATCCGTCACTACACTAGTGAGAATAGAGACAAGTTTGTTGATTAAATTTCCTGAGCAGGAAGGAGCCAATAACTGGGGGATGTCACAGAAGAACTGGTGGACAACATTGGACCCACAGTAGGACAAGGAGAAGGTTTCAGCTGTGTGCATCACAGCATGGAGACCCCCACCCAGCCAGGACACAGCTGTCAGCTGCACACACCTGTCCCTGCTCATGATGATGTCATAGTGCAGGGGGTGGCAGATGGCAGCATAGTGGTCATAGCTCATCACCACACGTATGTGAAACTGCAGCCCCTGAAAGAATCAGCACAAAGACCTGGAGGACACAGCCTGGGAAGGAGATGGAGCTGCTGTGTCTCAGAGAGTTGGCAATGGACTTGGGGATTGTGGCTGAGAGGAAACAGAGTTCCGAGAATGACAGACTCTTCATGAAGAAGTACATGGGGGTGTGGACGTGCCGGTCCAGGGTGGTGATGAGGACGATGAGCCCGTTCCCCAGGAGGGCGCACAGGTAGACCAGGGAGAAGAGCAGCAGGTGCAAGAAGCTCATGGTCCCCTGGGTGGGAAACCCAAGGAGAAAGAATACTGTCACAGCCGTGAGATTGGTCACCCCAGGAGCCATCATCTATGTAAAAACATTGAGCTGAATAAAGCATGACACCTACAAGGACAGTCACAGGCTTGTCCCAGTGGTCACTCTGAGGCTGTGGAGTGGAGCAGCTCCATGTCTCTCACTCTGTTGAGCCTTTAGTGTTCAGCTCCAGAAACACGCATTTATCACACTGGATCTGGGATTGGGAAGGAGGGACATTTTGGTGATCATAGGATTCTGCTCTGGTTGATCTCATAACCAGACTAACAGTCCCTCCCCACTGCCCCAGTTGCTCCTGCCTCCTGCCCAGGCCCAGCATCTCCCGCCGAGCAAACCTCCCAAAGGTTGTCCAGGACACAGCCCCAGCGGACACGTGGACATGCCCAGACCCTCCCCACCTTGGAGAGCCTTTCCCTGCTCCTGCAGCACAGCCCTGGTCTGGGGAGGCCCGACAGGGATGGATATGCAGGGAGATGGGGTGTGTGGGTCCCTGTTTTCCTGCTCCCCAGGACCCGACCCTGTCCTGGAACTGAATGATCTGGGCTTGTTGTCCCCGTGCGGTGTATTCTGACACCTCCTCTGTCAGATTCCTGCCCCTATGCCCTCACTACTGCTTTCTGGCCCATCTCCTCATCTCCCTACCCCTGACTCCCCACATCTGAGGACCCAGAGACCACATTTCCCTAAGAGTCTCCTCCTGTTCACACCCACACGTCCCTGCTGTAGGATGGGCTCCTCCAACTCCAGGTCCCTGCCCGGCCCCACTCCCCCTCAGACTCATGCACGTCTGTGCAGGGAGGAGGCTGCTCCGGGGCTGAACCAGAATGTCTGTGTGTGTGGCTGTCCCTGCCGGTCCCAGGGCCCCAGGTCCCCCGGGTGCAGATTTGTTCTTCCCCCAGGACTGTACATGAGTGGGGACACCTGGACACGGTGCAGCCCTGCCCACACTCCCCCTCCCCAATGTCATCCTCTCCCCCATCTGTGGGGTGATGGAGGGGCAGCCCCTGGGGAGGCAGGATTTTTAAGGAGTATGTGGGGAATAAACTTGTGGCTATACATCAGTGTATATACAATTCAAATTAATTTAATAAAAACTAGAAGATAATGAAATACCAGGTGGTCATACATGTAGACATCTTAGGAGTGATTTAAAATACTATTTGTAATGATGAAATAATTTTGATACATCTCTCTCCAGGTATTGTTAAAATATTGTGTTTTTTTTTTTCAATTTAATATCACTAACAATCCTTGAGCGATGGACTCAGGGAAAAATCTCAATTCCATGTCCAAAAGTAGCAGACGTCCGTGCCGCCCTCCCGTTAGTATTAGAGCCATGAAGTGGTGATCATGTTGCTTTAAAAAGTTTTTGAATTTCCACTTGTCTCTTTTATCTGTTGCAATAGTTCAGAACAAAATGGCTTAACATTCTGATTTTTAACTATAAGTATTTTTTATTTGATTTTGAGTTTTTTTAATCCCAATTTAATTGCATCAATTGTTTTGATTTTATTTGATATTTAATACACACTGACTCTTTGAGCTGAGTGCCCAGATCATAGTTATGAAGTCATATGCATCGTATATTAAAATCTACTAATATGATGATGCTATTAAAATTCATAATAGGGCCTCCCGGTGGCGCAGCGGTTGAGCGCTGGGTTGCGAAGCTGCCCGCGGCCTCTGCAGCGCCAGTTCGATCCCCGGCTGCTCCCCGGCCACCAGAGGAGGGTCCCGCATGGCGCGCAGACCTCTCCTGCCGCCCGCTGCTCCCCTCAGCAGTGTACTTCGGTCCTTCTGCCTGCTCTGCTCCCCACTCTGGCTCTGGTGAATTCTCTCACCCTCCCGCGCTTCTGACTGTACCCAGTGCTTGTATAAATAAATAAAAATAAATCTTAAAAAAAAAAAAAAAGACTTGACTCTAAAAAAAAAAAAAAAAATAAAATTCATAATATTTGGATTTTTCAATTAAAAAAAGTTATTTTCTGCCATTGAATCTTAACCCCAGGATGATACAGCAGTGCATCATTGAGGAACTTGTGCAACTCTAAAAGCAATAGTTTTCATTATTTATGAAATGACTATTTTGGATGATGTGCTTTCTCTAATCTACAATGAAGCTTGAAATCTAAAGTCTTTCAAGTCTGAACGGTTTCTATTCTGAAAACTGTTTACAAACAGAATAACTGCGGTCTGAGGGTTGTTTCCAGCTGCCATGTCGAGTCTCTCTCCTGAGGTTGTCCCCATGGCGGGACAGAGGGCGTCCCGGCCTCTCACTCCATGGTCGGGGCTCGTGGGGAGCCTCTGAGCACTCATAGGATGTTCCACCCCATCCTGTGCCAACTCATGGACAGAGAAGGGCCTCAGGGCTGGGCTATTTGAGCTCTGGAGCTGGTGTCCATGTGTTGGACACGGTCCAGATTCCAGCCCTCAGGGACCTTCCTCCAGAGGGAAAGTGTGTTTACTTGACTGTGTTAATTGGGTTGTCCTGTAGTATATTCAGTGAGCAATAGTGCCCTGAGTGTGTCAGATGCAATTTTGTTAGTTTTTACACCTGTGAGGACAGGTCAGTTTTTACTCCTTGCCAGTCTCCATCACCCTCTACTGACCAGCCACAGGGGACCTGGGTAGGGACATGCGCTGCCCAGCGGTATCTGGCAATGGCTGCAGACGTGATGGCGCCTGGCGCTTCTCCCAACTCCAGGGATCCCCACAGGCGCCATTAGGGGGACAGACACTGTGGCCCCGTCCGCCCACCAGTGCTCCCTCATGACCCCCCCTCGTCCTCATGGTCGACATATGACCACCCCTGGGGGATCCTGCCTCTGGGAACTGTGAATCCCGATGCTCTGGACCCCCGCACTACCCGAGAGACAACTCAGCCTTTCCCCTGCTCTGCCTGCGTGGTAGGGGCAGGCGGGGTCAGCGCCAGACAAGGTGTCTTTTTGGCCTCAGGGAGAAGGTTGTGGTGGGCTGGAGGTGCTGGGGTGCTGCTCACACGGGTTGTGGGGATCCTGCGTCCTCACTTCCACTCTTCTGGTTGAAACGCCTCAGCCAATGAAGGGAATGGTCAGTCCTTCCTGCTCACCATGGCTGAGCAAAGCTTATCAACCCAGGAGCACATACCCCACATTTAATCTCTCCAGACACAGACTTGAGTCTGTCCAGCGTGTGGACCCTGGTGTCCAGCACCCGCTGAGGGAAGGGGACATGACGGGAAGTGTGGGCTGAGTGAGAGGAGCTGAAGCGTCGTCATCGGCAGCTTTCAGAGGTCCCAGGAAGCATCAGGATAGAGACCGCCCAGCTTATTAGACGTTAACGCTGAATAATGACACGATCTCGCCCTGGACTCCACTGGACCTGCAGGATGAGCCCATCCCGGGATGGGAACCAACACATCCGTGCGGGGATCAGGACACGCCAGTGAGCTTGGAGCAGGGTATGGAGCCTGAATCCACCTGCCCGTGTCTCTGCAGGCACCAGGCATCCTCCTTAGAGACTGTCCATGTAGGCCTTGGCGTATGTCTAGACTGGGTTGCTGCTCCCTGTTGTGGTGGGGACACACGTGTGTGGATGGACGCGTGCCCTTGTCAGGAGTGTGGGGTGCACATGGCTTCTCCCTGTGCAGGGCCTGTGCTCACAGTGGTTTCAGAGGCCCAGGAGTGCTCTAGTGTGGTGGGGCCACTTGTTTATTACCCTTAGGGTTCCCTGTCCTTGGACTTGTGGAAGCAGGAGGGTGTTCACGTGGGTGTTCCATGGAGTGTGAGGGGGGCACCGCACACACAGATGGGCAGAAATGGAACCCCAAAACAAGACAGCAAAGATGTGATTAATGGCAATTATTAACATGACCCCACGTCACCCCACTCGGGAGGTCGAATCCTCTTCTCAACAGAGTCTCGAGGTTTTGCTCAAAGCCAAGACAGAAGATCTGTAAAGGCCGTGGTCCAAGAGTGATGGAGGCCCAGGGGGGAGACACCTGCCTTCAGGGTCTTTCATGGAAAGATAAGCAACTTGGGAGACTTCCCCACACAGATTTTATTCTGAAATCTCAATGGACTCGGTCTGGTCATTACCATGCATGCTATAAGAGAAATATTGTCTGACTGAGTCTGTTATTATCTGCCAGGTGTGTTTGGAGACACCTGTCCTGCTGCAGAGAGGACATGTGAGGGAGGAGCCTTCCCCAGTTCATGTTCTCAGGGTGGGTGAGCAGCTGTGAGGGCCTGGCATTGACAGCACAGAAGCTGCCAGGAATAAAATTTACAGATATTGCTGTGCTTCACTTTACATGATGTAGAAAGTGACATCATCCCAGATGTACCAGAAAGTGGAGAAGAAGACCTGGTGCAGGACATCTACAAACAACCTTGTGAAACCCTAAAATGTGAACTCCTAAAAATAAACCCAAGAGCATCTAGTGTTTTAAAAATTATAAATCTTAATAGACGAAACAGAGTTCTTCAAAAATAGTTCACATTTTGAAAAAAAAAAAAAACAACATTCTTTTGAAGGACTGTAATCAAATCAGAATGCCATATAAATGACCATGAAACAGAGGCTTAAATCTTAGACTTTGATTCTTTTTTATTTTTAATATTTTTTATATATATTTACATCATTCTTCATTTTTTGCACAATGTATGCTTTCTCATCTCAGGTGTAGTCCCTGTGAGATCCCAGCACCCACTAACCCGCGAGCATCACTACTGTCCCCTGTGCCCTTCCTGACAGTTTTGATCCTGCTCCCTTGTCCCATTTGTAGTGTGTCTGGTTTATAGTCGCATGTTGGTGTTGATTTTTACTTTATTATAATTACTTTTTTTTCCTGTTCTCTTATTTGGATCCACTACATTCCTGCTATGAGTGAGACCATCTGGTATTTTTCTTTTTCTGTCTGGCTTATTTCACTGAGCATGATCCCTTCCAGCTCCATCCGTGTTGCTGTGAATGGCATGAGTTTATATTTTTGATTGCTGAGTAATATTCCATTGTGTGTATAGACCACATCTTCTTGATCCAGTCATCGATGAGGGGGCATATGGTGTGGAGAAAAACGAACTCTCCTGCACTGATCGTGGGAGTATGAACTGGCCCAACCACTATGGAGAGCTTTGGAACTCTCAAAATGATAAAAGTGGAGCTTCCATATGATGCAGCAATTCCACTCCTAGGGATCTTCCCTTAGGACAGAAACATGTTAATTCAAGTGTTCACCTGTACCGCTATGCTTATTGCAGCACTATTTACAAAAGGTAGGCTACGGAAACAACCCAGATTCATATTGCTTAAGAAACTTCCACACATCTGTGGGAGATTCATTTCCAGTGCAATTCCAACTTGACTTTTGAACAGAAGAATGAATTTCTCTTGGAGGATGTTGCCCCATTACGAATCGTGAGGGTTGGGACCCCACTTTCTGTCTCCCCTCCCCTCCCTCCACAAGGCAGGGTCCTCAGTGGAGACACACACAGGGGCTGTGGGTACAGAGTGCCCAGAACTGGGGTCCTGTCACCATGTACTCCCAAGGACAAACCCCCTTTACAGTAGGAACCCATGCTGCAGAGGCTGCTTTCAGCTCCACAGTGCTGCGCTCAACCCCCTGCGCCACCAGGGGAGGCCCAATACATGTGTGCTTTTCCAGCATGCGTCGTTTTTCTGCACAAGCTTACCAGCTGGCCTTGGGCTATTTGCAGGTCTCTCCTCAGAGTCCTTGTGTTCCTTTCATGGCGCCTGGAGCTGTTTGCTCACTTCCTGGCAAATCCTGCATGGTCCTCCACAGTTCCCATTCACGGGGTGCGGTGCCCGAAATAGTTCTTTTATATGCAGTGTCCCACTTGATCTATAGTTTGTTCCTGTTTACTTTTCTTTCTTTTTTCCTACTTTCTGTTGGTCAGAGAGTGCCGACTTTGTGGGTGGGGAGGGTAGCAGGGTTCTCTGATCTATCATGTGGATATTGCTAGTTCCTTCACACTAAAGCAGAGACACCTATGGAAATCTATTATGGACTACTACATTCTCCTAAAAATCTTACAGTCACCAGGACCTGCCCCTCCGTCACCCCACAGAGGGAGGAGAGGATAAGATTGGGGAGGAGGAGGAGAGAAGGCAGGGCTGCCCCATGTCCAGACGTCCCCACTCACACACGGTCCTGAACAACATGCACAAAACAAGAAGAGTTGGGCTGGGGCCATAGGGAGGGGCTGTTGGTCGACTCTGAGATACAACCAGAGCAGAATCCTAAGATCAGCTGAAATGTCCTCATTTCCTGATCCCAGATCTTGTGTGATAAAGGTGTGTTTCTGGAGATGAACACAAAAGGCTCAACAGAGAGCGAGAGACACACAGCTTCTCGACTCCACACCCTAAGAGTGGTCTCTGGGGCACACCTGTGACTGTCCTTGCAGGTGTCATGTTTTATTTTGCTCCATATTTCTATGCAGATGATGGCTCCAGGGGTGACCAATCTAACAGCCATGACAGAATTCATGCTCCTGGGGTTCCCCACCCAGGGGACCATGGGATTCTTTCACCCGCTGCTCTTTTCCCTTGTCTACCTGTGCGCCCTGCTAGGGAATGGGCTCATCGTCCTCATCACCACCCTGGTCCGGCACCTCCACACCCCCTTGTACTTCTTCCTGAGGGGTCTGTCCCTCATGGACCTCTGCCTCATCTCAGCCATGTTCCCCAAGTCCATTGCCAACTCTCTGAGGCACAGCATCTCCATCTCCTTCCCAGGCTGTGTCCTCTAGGACTTTATGCTGATTCTTTCAGGGGCTGCAGAGTTTCACGTCCTTGTGGTGATGAGCCTTGACCACTATGCTGCCATCTGCCACCCCCTGCACTATGACATCATCATGAGCAGGGACAGGTGTGTGCTGCTGACAGCTGTTTCCTGGCTGGTTGGGGGTCTATGTGTTGTGGTGAACACGGCTGGAACCTTCTCCTTGTCCTATTGCAGGTCCAACTTGGTCCAACAGTTCTTCTGTGACATCGCCCAGTTAATGGCTATTTCCTGCTCAGAAAATCTAATGAGTGAACTTGTCCCCATTCTCATTAGTGTGGTGTTGAATACCTGCTATTGTATTTTCATCATTATTTTCTATGTCCACATCTTCTCTGCTGTCAGGAAGATCCCATCCACAGAAGGAAAGGCCAAAGTCTACTCCACCTGCCTTCCCCACCTGCTGGTTGTGGTGTTGTTTCTCTCCACTGGAAGCTTTGCTCATCTAAAGCTGACCTCAGATATGCCGTCCGTGTCTGACCTGGGTCAATTCTATGTTCTACATGACGGTGCCCCCCACCTTTAATCCTGTCATATACAGTCTGAGGTACCAAGACATGACATCAGCTGTGGGGAGACTGCTGAAGGGCCAATACTGTAAGATGTGAGATATCACAGTCTAAAATTACAGCCCCTCATTTCTTCAGTTTTTCCCTTTAACTCTACATGTTATCGTTTATAAAGTACAGATTTCTTGCATTAGGATTTTTCCTTTTCCAGAAATTTATATTCTCATATTCTTCCATAAGCTGTGGTTTCCTAATTACTGCCATCTTTTGCCAAATCTCCAATTATGTGATGTTCATAAACTGAATTCCCACTTATGTTTGAAACCATAGAAATAATAGCATAGAGAGGATGCTCTAGAACTCACACATCCTGTGGAGGGGAGGGGAGACAGTTGAGTGGGGTCCCCCACCCTTTACAATTATAATGGAACATATTCCTCTAAGAAACATTCATGTTTCTGTTCAAAAGAAAAATGGAAACCACAGTTGACTATGCCAGAAATGGAAGGATGGAAGCTTCCTTGGGGAATTGGAGTCGATGCTAAACCCTACAACTGATGTGAATATTTATTTCTGTGATGCCTGATGTGATTGTAACAGGACTACACTGTTTAAGTACTACAATAAAAGTAAAAAGTATGTGATATTTATTGAGGAACTACATTTTTACTTTTCAAATATATGTTTTTTTTTTATACACATCATTTTTTATACACATCAAATAAAGGGTTTATTTTTGGGTTCCCCTAGTTTTTGAAATTGTATTTTGAGTCTTACGCCAGGACTTCTTGTTGACTCTGGTAGATGACATTCACTTCCCTTTTCTTCTACTTTGGAAATAGCTATTTATTATACTATGTAAAGAACATTATGCAAAGGTCAGCATGACACTATTTGTAAATATTTATTCTTGTACATCATTTGTATCCTAAATACTCAGCTTCTAATTATTGTCTTCCTTCTACTGAGACCACGAGCTGGGTTGATGTTCTTCCCTCAAGAGTATTTTCACAGAGCAGATCACTGTGTCTCCACACTCTCCTGACTGATCATTACATACTCAGTCCAGAAAATATTTCTTTTAAAAATATATATGGGAACCACCAGACTAAGTCCATTCAGATTTCGGAAGTGAAAATGTGCTAGAAAATCACTCAAATAAGCATTAATTTCAATGAATGTATTTGAGCAAAGATCTATCCCCTTAGGATCCTTATTTCAGTCTCCTCTGTTTTTTAAAATATTTTCAATTCTTCACTTGGACAAAACTTCTGTCTTTTGAGATGGGGATTTGAGTTCATGAGTGACATAATAGGAAGTCATGTGAAGTTATATCTTGCCAGTATCAAATGATTGCTTTATTCACGGGTTTTGGTGGCTTTCATTTGGGGGTTAGTTTCCCACTCTGTAATCACAGGGCCCCTGCACTCCACAAAACACCCATTACTCGTTATCCACTTCCATGCCCACCCTCTATCCCGTTACCTCTAGTAACTACATGTTTTCCCTAGTCCAAGATTTGCTTTTGCCGCATTGTGTACTATAGGATTTCTGTATTTTCTATTCCCAGATGAGTGAGACCATCCACTATCTGTCTCTTGCTGTCTGTTATTTCACTTTATGAAATCACCACAAGCTCCATCCATTTGGACCCATATACATGATTTCATGTTTTTAGTAGCTGTATAGTATTCCATTGAGAGTGGACCCACATTATTTATTCCTTCCTCTGTGCACAGCACTTGTGTTGGGGCCATGAACAGCAACAGTGGACGGCATGCCTGTGAACATAGGTGTACGTGGTCTGCCTTGTAGTGTCTGGGCATCTGGGACAAATACCTAGCAGAGGTTTTTCCATCCTATGGTTGTTCCGTTTTTGTTATCTGAAGAAATTTCCAAGCCATTTTCCCAAAAGAGGTGAGAGGCACTTTCTCTCCCTCCCTCACCTCCTGTTGTGTCCAATCTCTTGACTGGTCCCTGCTTGCAGGGGAGTGACAAGTCACTGCAGTTTAACTTGTGTTCTCTCACCCTTAGTGCTGTTGAACAATATTGTGTGGATTGAAATCACGATAGGACCCAAAACCATAAAATAGCAGAAAGAAAACTTTGGGTGATTTCCTAGTGGACACAGACCCCATAATGTTTACAGGGACACAAGTCCAAGGAGAAGGGAACAAAAGCACGTAGGAAAAAGTGGCCCCAACACACTAGAGCACACCTGGGCCTCAGAAACCGCAGTGAGCACAGGCCCTGTGCCGGGAGAAGCCATGCACACCCCACAATCCTGGCAAGGGTGAGTGTCCATCACACAAGTGTGTCCCCAACACAACAGGGAGCAGCACCCCAGTCGAGACACGGGCCAAGGCCTAGGCGGACAGTCTCTAAGGAGGTCGCCCAGTGCCTGCAGATTCACGGGCAGGTGGATTTAGGTCCAGACCCTGCTTCGAGCTCGCTCATGCGTCCTGACCCCCGCACGAATGTGTTTGTTCACGTCCCAGGATGGGCTCATCCTGCGGGGCCAGTGGAGTCCAGAGGGTGATTGTGTCATTATTCAGTGTTAACATCTAATAAGCTGGGCAGACACTATCCTGCTGCTTCCTGGGACCTCTGTGAGCTGCAGATGATGACGCTGAGTAGGAGCAAAGGGGGTGTCCTCTCCCCGGAGGGTACCCGCCCGATGGAGTATGCAGGGGACCCCCTCCCTGAAGGCAGAAGCCTCCCAGGGCAACCGGGAGAGCCAGGCCCAGCCCCAGCCCCAGGTAGGGAGCTGGGGAACAACCTCTGGTGGACGGGGGAATTGCAGGCCTGGAAGGAGGGTCTCTCCTCAGAGACCACATGCCAGAAGCTGAGGTCAAAACTCTGTGCCCTCAAGTCTGGGGTGGTAATCATGGGTCATAGACCCCATGGATCTTGAGCTGGGCCCACCCACCACGTGGACCCACACTGTCTTTAATAATGGGACCAGCACCTAGTCCCCACGGCAGGTCAGTGGAGGCTGATGGAGTCTGAGGAGGAGGAACCACAGTTCAGTCCCCACAGGAGTCAACACTAACAGAACTGCCTCTGGCACCCTCAGTGCACTAATTATCACTGAGATGTGCTGCAGGACGATGCCAATTAAGACCATCAACAACAACAAAAAATGCACTTGTCCCTCTGGCGGAAGGTCCCTGAGGGCTGGAATCTGGACAGTGTCCAACATGCGGATGCCAGCTCCAGAGCTCAAATAGCCCAGCCCTGAGGCCCTTCTCTGTCCATGAGGCGGCACAGGACGGGGTGCAACATCCTGTGAGTGCTCAGAGGCTCCCCACGAGCCCCAACCATGGAGTGAGAGCCCAGGATGTCCTCTGTCCTGCCATGGGGACACCCTCAGGAGAGAGACTCAACACGGCAGCGGAATCTTTCCCCCCAGACAGCAGGTATTTAGCTCTTATACAGTTTCCAAGGAGAATCCATTCAGATTGAAAGATTTCAGTTTTCAAGCTTCATTTCACATCTCAGAAAGCACCGTAGTTAAAGTATTAATTCAGAAAAGAACTACACAGTCTCAAGGTTCCCAAATAGTTCCATTTCACACCACAATATATTTTATGGGATAAGTTTCAATGGGAGAAATTAACTTTTTCATTAACTCTTCCAAAGTCTGTGACATTTAATACATTTATCATAGAGAATGTTTTGAATTGTGGCCGAAGACAATATTGTTTAATATCTGATTTTAGCATTCAGCACAGTGAGTGAATATCAAGTATTAGATAAAATCACAACAACTAATGGAATTATAATGATAAAGAAATATAAGATAAAAAATAGAAATATAAGATGAAATTTAAAATACTTATTGTTAAAATTCAGAGCATTATGCCTTTTTTTCCAACAATTTACAACACATAGGTGTCAAGCAGAAATTCAAAAACATTTTAAGCAACAACTGTTGAGGGTTTCATGGCTCTGATACTAATGTGAGCCTGGAAGGGATGTCTATTTATGGGCATGGACTTGGAATTTTTCCAAAACTCTGTCACTCACAGATTGTTAGCTATATTGTAAAATGAAGAAGTTACAGTATTTTAACAGAATTATATGTCAAAATGTATCTTACTGTTATAAATATTTAAATCAAGGAAATATTTCTTATCTAGGCTACTTTGTGCCCTTATTGATAATAATATTTTTATTAAAGTACTTTTATTTATTTATTTTTTAAAAGATTTATTTATTTATTTATTTATTTATACGAGAACCGGGGTACAGACCAGATGCGAGGGACAGTGAGAGTATTCACCAGAGCCAGAGTGGGGAACAGAACAGGCAGACTGACGAAATTCACTGCTGTGGAGAGCAGTGGGCGTGGCCCGAGAGGTCTGCGCACCATGTGGGACCCTCGTCTGTGGCTGGGATCAAACCAGTGCTGCGGAGGCTGTAGTCAGATTTGCAACCCAGTGATCAAACGCTGTGCCACCAGGGGAGGCCTCTAAAGTACTTTTAAATGTTCAAACTAATGTACACCTACAAGTTTATTTCCCACGTTCTCCTTAAAACTCCTTCAAAGAGTCTACTGCCTCCCCAGGGACTGCTCCTCCGTCACCCCATGCGGGGGGGAGGATGAGGTTGGGGAGGAGGAGAGTGGGCAGGGCTGCCCCGTGTCCAGACATCCCCACTCACGTACGGGCATGGGGTGAGGAATAAACATGCACCCAGGGGACCCGGGGACCTGGGACCGGCAGGGACAGCCACACACACAGACTGTCCGGCTCAGCCCCGGAGCGGCCTCATCCCTGCACAGATGTGCATGAGTCTGAAGGGGACAGAGGGTCCGGGAGGGACCCAGGGTGGTCGACCCCATCCTGCAGGAGGGACGTGTAGGTGTGACCCAGGAGGACACTCTGCGGGAAACGTGGTCTCTGTGTTCTCAGATGTGAGGAGTCAGGGGCAGGGAGATGAGGAGACGAGGGGATGAACCAGGAGGCAGCAGTGAGGCCACAGGGGCAGGAATCTGACAGAAGAGGCATCAGGACATGCCGCACGGGAATGCGGAGCCCAGATGATTCAGCTCCAGGACAGTGTCGGGTCCTGGGGAGCAGGAAAACAGGGACCCAGACACCACATTTCCCTACACACCGGTCCCTGTGGGGCTTCCCCAGACCAGGGCTGTGCTGGTGAGCAGGGACAGGCTCTCCAGGGTGGGGAGGGGCTGGGCATGTTCAAGTGTCCTCTGGGGCTGTGCCCTAGACAACCTCTGGGAGGTGTGCTGGGTGGATATGCTGGGCCAGGCAGGAGGGGGAGCCGCGGGTCTGCGGCAGTGGGGAGGGACATTCACTTGTGTTTATTGACACATGTAAGATTCTAATTTTTTCAAGTTTGTAGTGGAGAGTTGAAATTTTCTGGTCTTTACCAAATTTCAGAAGCAATTTGGACAACATAATAATGACACATGAGATGGAAATAAAAGGTTGAATTAGCAGGAAAAACAGGAGGAAATGAGACTCCATGGTACCTAGAAGGAATAATTACCTGGTCAATAGATTGAATCATTATCCTATACTTATAAATCATCTTATGCTCAATACTTGAAGATTTGACCATTCTTGCTCTTCTCTTTCATACAGATGATGTCCTCAGGGGGGACGAATTTCAAGGCCATGACAGAATTCATGCTCCTGGGGTTCCCCACCCAGGGGGCCATGGGCTTCTTGCACCCGCTGTTCTTCTCCCTGGTCTACCTGTGCGCCCTGCTGGGGAACGGGCTCATCGTCCTCATCACCACCCTGGACAGGCACCTCCACACCCCCATGTACTTCTTCCTGAGGAGTCTGTCCTTCTTGGACCTCTGCCTCATCTCATCCACTGTCCCCAAGTCGATTGCCAACTCTCTGAGGCACAGCAGCTCCATCTCCTTCCCGGGCTGTGTCCTCCAGGTCTTTGTGCTGATTCTTTCAGGAGGTACTGAGCTGCACCTGCTCACAGTGATGAGCCTTGACCACTATGCTGCCATCTGCCACCCCCTGCACTATGAGG
This sequence comes from Talpa occidentalis, assembly GCF_014898055.3. Taxonomy (NCBI): domain Eukaryota; kingdom Metazoa; phylum Chordata; class Mammalia; order Eulipotyphla; family Talpidae; genus Talpa; species Talpa occidentalis. Next base: position 5,417,768 of record NW_023601851.1, on the reverse strand, counting down.
TCATCATGAGCAGGGACAGGTGTGTGCAGCTGACAGCAGTGTCCTGGCTGGGTGGGGGTGTTATCTCTGTGATACACACAGCTGGAACTTTCTCCTTGTCCTACTGTGGCTCCAACGTGGTCCACCAGTTCTTCTGTGACATCCCCCAGTTAATGTCTATTTCCAGCTCAGGAAATTTGATGAACGAACTTGTCCCCATTCTCATCAGTGTGGTCTGGGGTATCTGCTGTTTTATTTTCATCGTCATTTCCTATGTCCACATCTTCTCTGCTGTCAGGAAGATCCCATCCACAGAAGGGAAGGCCAAAGCCTACTCCACCTGCCTTCCCCACCTGCTGGTTGTTGTGCTGTTTCTCTCCACTGGATGCTTTGCTTATCTGAAGCCGACCTCAGGAACCCCGTCCATGTCTGACCTGGTCATTTCTATGTTCTACACCATGGTGCCCCCCACCTTTAATCCTGTCATATACAGTCTGAGGAACCAAGCCTTGAAGACGGCTGTGGGGAGACTGATAAATAGAAAATACTCTAAGATATGAGATCTCATAATGTAAAATTATAACTCCTCATTAATTCAGCTTTTCCCCTCTAACTCTTACATGTCATCATTTATAAAGCATAGGCTTCTTGCATTAGAATTTTTCCTTTTTTTCAGAAATGCATATTCTCATATTCTTCCATCAACTCCTGTTTCCTAAAATCCTACAATCCTTTTCACAACCCCTCCCTACATGGTATGCATAGACTGAAACCAGCTCATGGTTAAAAACATGTATTTGGTGTACAAAGAATGTTCTAGAACTCAGGCATCACCAACTTTACATAAATGAAGCAGTGGTAAAATGGGTAGTCCTTGAGAGTGCATGGTCACGAGATTCCAGTCCTGGGCACTTGGTTCCCACAGCCGATGTGTGTCTCCACTGAGAGGCCCATCTTTGTGGAGTGGAGGGAGACAAAGAGTGGGGCACCCCCTTCCCTCACAATTTCTTTTTTTTAAACGCTGATGAACTTGGCCCCTCATGTTTATTTTCATGATCTATCTATTTATCTATCTATCTAACTATCTATCTATCTATCTATCTATCTATTTATACATACATTAAGGACTGGGTACAGTCAGAAGCGCGGGAGGGTGAGAGAATTCCCCAGAGCCAGAGCGGGGAGCAGAACAGGCAGTCTGACGAAGTGCACTGTTGAGGGGAGCAGCGGGCTGCAGGAGAGGTCTGCGCACCATGTGGGACCCTCGCAGGGGGCCAGGGCGCTGCAGAGGCTGCAGGTAGCTTCGGGGCCCAGCGCTCAACCGCTGCACCACCAGGGGAGGCCCCCTCACAATTTCTAACAGAGCATTTTCCTCTAGGAGAAGTTCATATTTCTGCTCCAAGGACAAAGGGAAACCATACTTGACTCTGCCAGAGATGGAAGGATGGAGGTTCCTTGGTTAGTCAGAATCTGTGATTGAATCCTGGAATTGATGGGAACATTAATTTGTATGATGCCCTGTTTTGATGCTAATGTAACTAACACTCCCTTGATGTGGAATTTTCAAAAGTAAAGTTATTCGAATTATTTTTGAAGAACTACATTTCTACTTAAAAATTTATGATTTTAATTGTTGTATTTATTTTTAGTTTCCTTATTTTTCCAGATTGTATCTTGATTCTATACCAGGTCTTCTTCTTGACCTTCTTGTAGATTACACTTAAGCTCAGTTTTCATCTACATGGGAACTATGTTAGTTATTTTTTATTATGTAAAACATCATGCAAAATAAAGCTGGGCAATATTTGTTCATTCTACACATCTGTATTCAGTGTTATTGTTTCCCGAACCCTGAGAATGTGAGCTGCCCTTGTTGTTCTTGCTCTCAAGTACTTTCTCTGGAACAAGTCACTGTGTCTCCAAACTCTCCTGATTGAATATCGCATATTTGTCCATAAAAAATATTTCTTTTTTTTATTCCTTAATTTTTATGCAGATATTTTACTGAAGTGTAACATATTTATGTGCTTATCTGACAGTGGTATAGTTTAAGGATTTCTTCTCTTTTTTTAAGTAATAAATTTTATTTTTATATTCCCCATACAATTGCAGCCCCCCATTCTGACACCAATCCCTCCCCTCCCGCCCCCCACCCCCAAAAAAGTGTCTCTGGTTCATAGTTTTTTGTTGATTTTGATTTTCACTTTCTTATAGTTATTCATTTTCCTGGTCCCTTATTTAAGTTTTCTAGATTCCTGCTATGAGTGGGACCATCCGGTATTTTTCTTTTTCTTTCTGGCTTATTTTTCTGAGCATGATCCCTTCCAGCGTCATACATGTTGCTGCAAATTGCATGTGTTTATCTTTTTTGAATGCTGAGTAATATTCCATGGTGTATATATACCACATCTTCTTGATCCAGTCATCTATTTTTGGGCATTTGGGCTGTTTCCAAAGCTTAGCTATTGTAAATAGTGCTGCTATAAACATAGGGGTGCAGGTGTTCTTTGGAATTGATGTTTCTGTGTCCTTTGGGTAAATACCTAGGAGTGGAATTGCTAGTTAACCACAAAACCTGACTAGTCCACTCAAATTTCAGAATTAAACATGAGTTAGAAAATCACTCAAATTAGGGGCCTCCCTGATGGTGCAAAGGGTTAAGATGCAACCTATGAAGCTATCTGCATCCACTGAAGCACCAGTTCAATCCCGGGCCATGGAGCTACCCACATGGTGCAGCAGACCTCTCCTGACTCTCCTTCTGCTCCCCTCAGCAGTGTATTTCAGTACATTTGCTTGTTCTGCTCCCCACTCTGTCTCTGTGTATCTTCTGACCTCTGCACACTTCTGGCCTGTACCCCAGTTATTGTATGCATAATACATCTTAAAAAAAAAAAGAAATCTGAGGAAGAAAAAAAGGAAATAACTCAAAGTAATATTCTTTTCAGTGATAGTATGAGATCATAGTCACCAACCCTTGGGATATGACGTCATTCCCTGGTCAGATTCCTGTTAATGTATTTTCTATTTTTCTTTGAACAAATCCAGTGTCTGTTGAGAAGGGATCTTTACCATGAGTGTTTCATCCCAACATCACATTAATTTGTTATTTGTTCTTATCAAGGATGACATTTACATTCTGTACTATTTTCACCGTGGGTCACTTTTCACTGCCCCCCCCACACAAGTGTCCACTCAGAATCTACTAAGTGCCCTGCAGTGCCCGGCCCTTCCGTCCACACTCCTATCTCCTCCCTGGTTCCCTGTGGTAATGAGCAAAATTTTGCACTCAGTCCAACATTTCCATGTGCTGTTTGCCACTATACTTTTTCAGTTATTGAATTTTTATATTATCTTCCACAGATGGTTGAGACCACCAATGTCTTTCACTTTGTGACATATCTCAATAGCATAAACAGCTCAATGTACTCCTTTGGTCCCGAAGGGCATGGGCTCATCTTTTTAATAGCTGTGTAGTATTCCACTGAGTGTGGACCCACATTGTTTGTTCACTCTTCTGTGCACCGCCCTTGGGTAGGGGTCATGGCCACCAACAGTGGTCAGTGCATCTGTGAACACAGGTGTACTGTGCAACACAGGTTGGTCCAACCTGTGGGAGCTCTGTTTTCATCTCTGAAGACATCTCTGAGGCCCTTTATTTCCTGGTGACAACTCATTACAGTTTGGATTTCTATTTTCCTTATTAGTGCAGGAATGGATTAAAAATCTGCATTAGATGAAGCCTTAAGATACCAGAAAGCAAACCTGGGTACTGCTCACTGCACATCTACCCCACAGATGAGCTTGGGGACACACACCAAGGTCCAGGGAACAAGGGCACGTAGGAACAAGTGGCCCCCACACACCAGAGAGCTTCTGTGCCTCAGAAGAAGCCATCCCCAAAATGGGCCCCTGCACTGGGAGATGATTGTGCACATCACTCGCCTGACAAGGGCGAGTATCCAAAATACGCAAAAACTACAAACCCAGCACAGAAAGAGACACCCTAACCACAGGTGGCCCGGGCCTCTCCCGCCGCCTCTGCAGCCCCGCCCCCCCGTTGGGGGGCCAGCCCCGGGCCCTGCCAGGCCGCACCCTGCCCCTATGGCACGCTCCCGGCTGACCTGGAGCTGTTTGGGGCCGCAGTCATGGACCGTGTCCCTTCTGCATTCTGCGCGCGGCTGCCCCTCCCTGTACCGGTAGTCTGCAGCCTCGAAACCAGGTCACTCACGAGGCGGGTGTGCACAGGGTGAGCGCAGGCAGCGCCTGACTGCAGAGGACGCCCCGCCTGTTCCGCACCAAGGAGCCCACGCGGGGTGGGCGCGGGTCGCGCTCCGGCCATGTCTCCCAGGCCAGGCTGCTGTCAGCGTGCTGGCCCTGCGGGTGCTTTGAGGTGCCCATGGGCCCGCGGGTGACTGGAGGGGCCCCCAGGGCCGGCCACCCTCCCGCATGGCCGCTGCCCCCGTGGCTGCTGCTGCTGCTGCTGCTGTGGCCGCGCTGCCCTCGCTCTGCTGGGCGCGGTGCCATCCGCGCTCCCGACCCACAGCAAGGAAGGTGCGGCTGTGAAAGCTGTTCACTGCACGTGCAGCAGGATGACGAAAACATTGTGAAAGTGTATTAGGTGGAATTTTGAGGAACAAATAAGAGGATGTAATTTTGTAGTTATAACAGCAAAAGCAGAAACACCAGCCTCCTCGTAGTCTAGTGTCTCCAGACATCGCCGAGGATGGCACCGCAGACTCGCCCCGCACCTGCACGTGTTTGTCCCCATCTGCTCATTTTCCTCCGCTGTGGAAACTAGGAACAGTGTCCCGAGGGACCTCGCCATGGGACCCTCACCCAGAGGGCCAAGCTTCCCAGTACGGGTCGAATTGACAAAATTTACGGTATTTGCGTGTATTAATATAATACTATCATTCAGTGTAGACACAAAGACATGCAAAGAATATTGAGAAGGGCCTCCCCGGGGGCGCAGCATCTGAGCACTGGGCTGTGAAGCTGCCCGCAGCCTCTGCAGTACTGGTTCGATCCCCGCCACCAGCGAGGGTCCCACATGGCGCAGACCTCTCCTGCTGCCCGCTGCTCCCCTCAGCAGTGTACTTTGTCAGTCTGCCTGCTCTGCTCCCCACTCTGGCTCTGGTGAATCCTCTCACCCTCCCGCGCTTCTGACTGTACCCAGTGCTTGTATAAATAAAGAAAGAAATAAATCTTAAAATAATATTAAGAAGGTTTAAATTTGGAAGATAAAATGCCCCGTGTGTGTCGCTGACTGTCTGGCTACAGATCCTCTCTGCTGACTCCATCGATCTTTCCCATCTGTGATGTCCAATATTTCAAAATTTCACATGCAAAATTTCATGAAAAATGTAGTTCCAATTGTATATCAGACATTTAATTCATTCTCAGACATTCACCCTGTGAGAAGTAAGTCAGGCTGATCTTGCCTTTGGCCCAGGTGAGTTCCAGGTCGGGCACAATATAAATTTGGAGGCAGCCAGGAACGTTTAGAAGAAAAGGCAAAATCTTGATATTTGAACTTCTGGGTTGACAACTTGTAAATGACTGGCATTATTAACTTTATTTTTTTGCCCATAGATAATTTTGTGAATATCAATCCTTTAATATTAATATATTAATCCTATTAATATTAACAAAATATTAATTATGTTATAATTAACTGGTCAATAAAAGTGATGGGATGCAATGAGAATTCAATATGCATACTGAATTATGAAACTGAATTAAACCATTATAACCTTATACTGAGAATATTCATTGCCAACATTTTTGCCAAGTTTGTATGACATAACTAAAATATTTAAATTTATAAAACATTAACTGTTTCAACGTTGTAGGAATTCAAATTCATACCCATTTATTCACAATTAAAACTATTGTGGATAGCATGATAATATACACTAAGATCGCTCAGTATATCTGGTTTCATTCTTCTGAAAGAAACCACCCAGTTCTCCCAACCCCACTTATTGAAGGCCCTTCACTTGCTCCAGTATAAATTCCTCTCTTCTTTCTCAAGATTAATTGTGTCAAACTAGATCAGTATCTCATATTTCCGTGCAAACTAATTTAAACAATAAACCATTTCAGTTAATTTGGAAGGTTACAAAATCAACACATGAAAGTCAGTTACCTTCCTATACGCAAAAAAAAAAAAAAAAAGGCAGAAGAGGAAAGAATTAAGAAAACAATCCTATTGCAGTCACAAAATTAAGCACTTAGGAGCAGGGCCTCCCCTAGTGGTGCAGGCAGTTGAGCGCCGTGCTGTGAAGCTGTCCACAGCCTCTGCAGCACTGGTTCGATCCTGGCCAGCCGGCAATGGTCCCACATGGCACAGCAGACCTCGCCTGTCTTCCCGCTGCTCCCCTCAGCAGTGTATTTTGTCAATCTGCCTGTTCTGTTCCCCACTCTGTCTCCGGTGACTCCTCTCACCCTCCCACTCATCTGGCCCGTACCCCGGTTCATGTATAAATAAATAGATAAAAAATAAAAGAAACTAGGAGCAAACCTAGCAAAAGAGGTGAAGGTTCTACACAAAGAAAATTGTAAGATATAGTTAAAGATCTGGAAAATGCAAAGAGTTGGGAATATATTCTCTTTTCAATGATTACAAGAATCGGCATTGTCAAAAGGCCATCCCACCCTAAGCAATGTACAGATTCAAGGTAACCCTAGTGAGAACTTCAATAGCATCTTCAAAGATATGGAACAAAATTACTGAAATGCATATGGAACCACAAAAGACCCCAAACAAACAAAACAATCCTGACAAAAATGAGGAAAATGGAGGAATCACACCACGAGCCATCTATCTATACAATAAAGCTATAATAGTTAAAACAGCATGGTAGTGGGACAAAACCAGACCCACAGAGCTCTGGAATATAATGAGAGCCCAGGAATATGCCCACATCAGATGGACAGTTACTCTACGACAGAGGAGCCAAGAGCATGACTGCAACAAGGAGAGTGTGGAAATGGGGTTGGGAAAACTGGGCAGCCACATGCAAAAGAATGAAACTACATCACTATCTCCCAACAGACACCCCCAAAAAACCTCAAAATGGATTAAATGACTTTTTCCAAATATGTGAAGTCACCATAATTGTGACAGTGAAACTCAACTAACATGACCGCATGTACAGAAGCCCCAATAATCACTCCTATATGTTAATGATAAATGAATAATTATTCAAACATATAATAATTATAATTTAAATGCAGAGTCGCAATTGCAGAAAACACAACAGAATTACATGAATAAACAAGTTTTAGGTGACAAGAATAAATCACTTTCTCAGATGATTGTGTATTCATCCCCTGGCCAATCCCTTCTGCTGAGTTTCTCCTCGTCCCCCCTCCTCACTCTCCCTCCCACGCCCCTTCCTTCCTTCACTTCTTCCCTTCCTTGCTGCCTCCACAGTTTCCTCACTTTGCCTCACACCAAGCTGCCCAGGTCTCCCCATGAGGGGCACACAGTGGGGACGGTGACTTTCCAGCTCCCTCCTCAACACGTGCTCTTAGGACGGGGCCTGCACCTGGGTCAGTGGAGTCTGATGGAGCCAGGAAAGGGGATGAATTACATTCCTCCCCACACAGGTGCAAACCACCAACAAAATGCCTCTGACACACTCAGTGCTCCAATAACTGGCTGATTGTGCCACAGGATGATGCCAATTAAGACAATCAACTCACAAAGGGCACTTGTCCCTCTGGAATAAAGTCACTTTACAGATGGATCTTGGACGGTGTCCAAAACACGGACACCAGCTGCAGAGCTCAAATAGCCCAGCCCTGAGGCCCTGCTCTGTCCATGAGGCATCGCAGGATGGGGTGCAACATGCTGTGAGTGCTCAGAGGCTCCCCACGAGCCCCGACCATGGAGTGAGAGGCCGGCACACCCTCTGTCCATGCCATGGGAACAACCTCAGGAGAGAGACTTGACACGGCAGCGGGAACTTCCCCCGCCCCAGGCTGCAGGTACCTGCCACTGGCCGTTTACAGGAAATCTTTTCAGACTTGAAAGTTTAAAAACTTCTAGCTTCATTTTAGACTTGAGAAAGTATAGCAGATAAATATTCATTTTGCAAATAATGAAAACTAATGGATTCTAAATGAGCACAGGTTGCTCAGTGTCCCATAACTGCATCATCCTAGGGTCAGTCTCATTGATAGAAAATAATTTATTCTTAATTTAAGGAGCTCAAATGATACTGTCTTTTTAGTACATTTATCATATGAGAGAATTTTCACTTATGGTGCATCACATGGAATAGGATGGTTATTGCTTTGGAACTGTGATGTGAGCGTGGAGCGCAATGAGTGTGTCTAGAAAGTGAAAGAGCCACGACAGTCAGGGACGTGCAGCCATGGGGGGACTCACAGGAGTCCAGGGACGCTGCTGGCGGGGATGTGGCCATGAAGAGCCCGGCCTGGCTCTGGGCTGCATGGGTCCCACGCTCAGAGCAGCCGGTTCCCTCCAGACCCAAATGTCCTCTCCTGCCCCGGGGGGAAGGGAGGGCTGGTGGGATTGGGGGGCAGAGAGTGGAGACCCGGAGCAGACACGGGGTCCCTCTCACGGGGAGCTGCCCCCTTGCTGGTGTGGGGGCTGCTCTGAGGACAGGGGTGCCGGGCCTGTCCGTGGCCAGCCCGTGGCCAGCAGGATGCGGCGTCAGGGGAGTGACAGTCAAGGGGTTCGAGGCAGTGTCTGGGGAGACAGATCTTTCTCTGAACACATGGCACGGCCACGACTGTGTCCGTTACTGGACAAGTGCTTCGGGGGGATCTGACCTCATCACTCCCTGACACTGTGGCATGCAGGAGTCACAGTATCTGATCAGGGCCAGGGCAGAGATGTGTCATGGCTAAATTTGTCGTGAGACGTTTATGTTTTACATCATTCAGAAGAATCCCAGGCCCCTGATGACAGCATGTCATGAACTGATCCCTTTTGTTCTTCAAACATCTGGGTCATTTCCACGAAACTATCACAGTTATTTCATATCAGTACATTCTCCTAAAAGTTCTGCCTCCCCAGGGCCTGCCCCTCCCTCACCCCACAAAGGGGTGAGTGGGTGAGTTTGGGGATGGGGAGGAGAACAGGCAGGGCTGCCCCTTGTCCAGACGTCCCCACTCACGCAAGGGCCTGGGGGGAGGAACAAACCCAAACCCGGGGGACCCGGGACCCTGGGACCAGCAGGGATAGCCACATGCACAGACCATCCGGCTCAGCTCCGGAGCGGCCTCCTCCCTGCACAGACGTGCATGAGTCTGAGGGGGACAGAGGGGCCGGGAGGGACCCGGAGTTGTCGAGCCCATCCTTCAGGAGGGAAGTGTGGGTGTGACCCAGGAGCGGACTCTGCAGGAGACACTAGAGATGGAGGAAGGTCCTTTAATGGGAAATCACAGCGGGGCAAGCTGGTGTCTCGGTGCCCACAGCTAGGGCCCACAGAGGAGGAGTGTGGTGACCAGTGACCGGAGAAGCATCATCACAGGAAGTGGATGTTAAGACAACTCCTTTCATGAGTGTCTGTGTATGTGCTGGGGACTGTGCAGGGTCCTGGTTGACAACACTGCAGTGACCAGTGGGGGTCATGAAGCCTCCCTTAAGAGCAGCATGCTGGGGAAAGAGCAGACCCCGCCTGTGCAGTGGTAGTGTATTCCCACAGCACCCGTTGGAGATGCAGGGGGTGACACTGAAAATGTGTTTACTCACTAAGGGCTTCAGGGGGACATGAGTCTGTAACCACATATTTTTTTTCTGCTCCACAAAATGGTGCAATGGAAACCAGACCCCAGGCTCGCCATGTTTCCAACCTTATCGACAAGGTGTCCCACTGCCCAGTCTCTGGGGCCCGGCCATCCAGTCATACCTCCCAATGTAGCCCTTTCTCCCTGTTATCAGCTCCTGCTCTTGTTTAATCTCAAAGGAGTTGGTGGGGTCTGGTGTCCTCCACTCTTTTAGGTCGTATAACTGACCATGCTGTTCTCTCCTCATATTGGAGGGCAGAGCCCCATGCACCCAAGATGGCGGCACATCAGGCCCTTTAAGTCTAGCAGACCCACATGGCTGCTGAGTGTCTACTGAGACCTCAATACGAGTGCAGATGTTAGAGGTCTCTACAGTGAGTGTCTCGAGGGCAGGACATGGATTGAAGGTTTCTCGGGGGAGGGAGGAGGATCAGTGAGTTTCCTCCTCAGATGTGGCTTCAGCTCTGGACAGGCCTGAACCGGGATCCTGAGGGGCTGAGGGTGTGGAAGCAACAGGAATAACAGTGATGCTGGGCAGGTTATGGAGAGATGTGGGAGGTCCGTTTGGTGGTTTCTGAGGGGAAGGGGAAGTGTCCAGTCTCAGTGTTTCTAACATGAACTGTTTGGACAACATCAAAAATCTCTTTCAGAAGAACTGGAAATATAGTAGTTTGTCAGGACACAGTACTCAGAGAATGACTAGAGGTGGAGACATGGGAGCACCAGGGATGTGGGTGGTGAGTAGCTACTGTGATTGTCATATAAGAAGCCCAGTTATATTCACTCTGCAGAGATGGGGCAGTGGTAATTTCTTCCACTCCAGTTATTACACAGATGATGGCTCCAGGGGTGAACAATCTCACGGCCGTAACAGAATTCGTCCTCCTGGGGATCCCCACTCAGGGGACCATGGGTTTCTTGCACCTGCTGCTCGTCTCCCTGGTCTACCTGTGCGACCTGCTGGGGAACGGGCTCATCGTCCTCATCACCACCCTGGACAGGCACCTCCACACTCCCATGTACTTCTTCCTGAGGAGTCTGTCCTTCTCGGACCTCTGTCTCCTCTCAGCCGTAGTCCCCAAGTCCATTGCCAACTCTCTGAGGCACAGCAGCTCCATCTCCTTCCTGGGCTGTCTTGTCCAGGTCTTCACTCTGGTGGTTTCAGGAGCTACAGAGCTGACCCTGCTCATGGTGATTAGCCTTGACCGCTATGCTGCCATCTGCCACCCCCTGCACTATGAGGTCCTCATGAGCAAGGACAGGTGTGTGCAGCTGACAGCTGTGTCCTGGCTGGGAGGGGGTCTCTATGCTGTGATGCACACAGCTGGAACCTTCTCCTTGTCATACTGTGGGTCCAATGTGGTCCACCAGTTCTTCTGTGACATCCCCCAGTTATTGGCTATTTCCTTCTCTGGAAATTTAATGAATGAACTTGTCCCCATGTTCATTACAGTGGTGTTGGAATTCGGCTGCTTTATTTTCATTGTCATTTCCTATGTCCACATCTTCTCTGCTATCAAGAAGATTCCGTCCACAGAAGGTAAGGCCAAGGCCTACTCCACCTCCTTCCCCACCTGCTGGTTGTGGTGCTGTTTGTTTCCACTGGATTCTTTGCTTATCTGAAGCCGACCTCAGGGACCCCGTCCATGTCTGACCTGGTCATTTCTATGTTCTACATGGTGGTGGCCCCAACCTTTAATCCCGTCATCTACAGTCTGAGGAACCAAGCCATTAAGTCGGCTGTGGGGAGACTGATGAAGGGGAGACTCACCAAAATATAATAGAGAAGATGAGTCATGACTCAACTAAAAAACACTTATTTTAAATATTTGTATCATACTGCCCTTTTCATTCTTGTAATTACATGTAATTCCATTGTATAATTAAAAATACATACTTATTTTAAAATTATATTTACAATGACTTAATATATTCCTGTAGCTTTAACTGATGTTCTTTTTAGCACTTAGGTGTTTTCTGGTATTCCTTGTGTACTGGGGTAACTGAACTTCAGCATCTCATCCTTCTGTTGTCCTCCACTTCTGTGCTCCTGGCTGAGAGAGGTGATGTTTGGGTTTCACCTCAGGTGTCAGCAGAAGTTCTCTTACTGGGGCAGCATCTCCAGTCTCTAAGGCACTTCCCCCTTCCTGTCACTGACCCTCTCGGTCATGTGTGGGGCCAGGGCCACGGGTAAGACAGAGACCCCTTTACTTGGTGAGTGAGGCCTTCACAGAATAATAAGGCCTGAGGATCTGTAGTGAATCTGAGTAGTCACAACCTTCTGTCGATAAGGACCACACGTTACGTGGTGGAGACCCTCCTGGAAGCTCTGGTTTTTGTGCCACCGGCATTTACCATAAAAACACTCAACTCAAGGCGGACACCATAAATAGTACAGTGGCTGTGAATGCTGTTAATTTCATGTGCAGTATAATTTCTAAAAATTTAGTAAAATATATTGGGTAGGGTTTTTTAAGAACTAATAAGTGAACATAGAAAGCTATAATGGTGAAAGCAAAATAATAGCTAGTGGACTGCACCATACTCTAATATTTCCAGAGATAGTTGAGGAATGGTACTTGCAACATCATGCCACACTTTACATGTGTGTTTATCCACATTTATTTAATTACCAAGAATGCCCGGGCATTTGAGGAATATGTCCTTTTTGGGCACATTGTTATGGGCTCTCAGAGTGTTTGTGTTTCCGTATGGAGTTGTTCAAACAAGAAAACTCATCAGATTAACATACCATAAATAACACTATCATTTAGTGTAGATGTAAAGACATAAAGAATTTGAAGAAATTTAAATTTGGGAAGTGAATTGCTCCGTGGGTATGGCCTGCTGTCTGGCTTCAATCCTCTCTGCAGACTGCATCGACATCTGCATTCCTCTCTGTGATGTCCAATGTTTGAAAATCTCACACCAAAATATTTCATGATAATATGTATTTCCAACTGGATATTAGACATTGAAATCATCCTCACCCTCTGAGGGTGACCTAACCTGCAGCCAAGTGTAGTTCTATGTGGTCACAATGCCAATTTGGAGGCAGCCAGGAAGAGTTAAAACATGGCAAAATCTCGATATTCAAATTGCAAGATTGACAACTTGCTACTGTTATTTATATCATTGGCATTTTTTTATCTACTGCTAAATAACTCTCTTAATATTAATTCTCAATACTGTCATGGCTTACTAGTCAATAGACATTATGCGATATAACAATAAGGTTATGGAATGAGAATTCCAAACATGTCTTGAAAGAAGAAGGTGAATCAGACTATTATAAAGATATACTGAGACTATTCATTGCTTACATTTTGTCACTTTTGGGTAACATAATTGAAATTTTCAAATTAATAAATCATTAGCTGTCTTTAGGTTGTATTAACTTAAACATTTAAGCACAATTAAAGCTGTAAGGACAACATAATGTACACTAAGAAAGCTATAGATTCCACTGAAAAATAAATTAACTAAATAAGCCACTTCAGTGTAGTTGCAAACTTACAAAATCAACACATGAAATCAATTGCCTTCTTACATGCAAAAAATGAACTACACAAGAAGTTAAGAAAACAATCCTACTCATAACCACGAGACTAAGTACCATGGAGTAAACATAACTAAGGAGATGAAGATACAAAGAAAAGCAAAAGACATTGTTAAAAGGAATAGAAAAGAGAAAGAAATGGAAAGATATTCCCTGACCTTGGCTTGGAAGAATCAACATTACCAAATGCCCATCTGACCCAAAGTAATCACAGATTCAATGTAATCCCAATAAAAAATTCTATGGCATTTCCCAAAGAGATTAAAAAAAATACTTAAATGAATATGGAACCACAAATGACCCCAAACACCCAAAACAACCCTGACAAAAATGAGGAAGAATGGTGGAGGCAGCACATTCCAGACTCCAGTCCATACAATAAAGCTCTAATACTTAAAGCAGCATGGTACTGGGACAAAAACAGACACACAGAGAAATGAATTATAATGAGGGCCCAGGAATACACCTTCATCAAGATGGACAGTTACTCTATGACAGAGGATCCAAGAGCACGCACTAGAACAAAGAAAGTGGAGAAATAATGCTGGGAAAATCAGACAGACACACGCAACAGAAGAAACCAGGTCACTGCCCCACACCCTACAGAAAAATAAACTCAAAACAGATAAACACCTGTTTGCAAAGGTACAAAGTCACTATAGTCATGCAGCAAACCTATGTTTATGACACCACATGCAGAAACCCTAATATTCCACTCCATTTTGTTAAGGTTAAAAGTAAAATTATTCAAACATATTAACAGTTCTAATTTAAATTCAGAATTGCAGGTGCTGAAAATGGAAATTTTATTAGAGAATAAAATGGAAATTTTATTCCATTTTTAATAAAATGGAAATTTTATTAAAAATAAAATTTTATTTTTTATTTTATTATTTTATTTTATTCTTTCCAAAGGGCTGGTGACCCCCGTGTTCACCCACTTTTGCTGGACGTCCATTGTCTTTCCAACCCACTCTTCCTCCCTTGACTCCCTCCTGCCTCTCTCCGTATCCCTTCCCTCCTGCCTCTGGCATTTCCACATCCCCCTCACAACCATCTCCAGGGCCTCTCCGTGAAGGGCACATGGTGGGTGACGGGTGACTGTCCAGCTGTCTAGACTGGGACTCTCGGCACTGTTATTACTGATGGTGCCGACCATGGCGGACATAATAGGTGGTGAATGGAACCTGGAAATGAGGATTTTCCTTTTTTTTTTTAAAAAAAAAAAAGATTTATTTATTTTTATACAAGAGTGGGGTATAGGCCAGAGGCGCAGGAGGGTGAGAGGATTCACCTGGGACAGAGCAGGGAACAGAACAGGCAGACAACAGAAATACACTGCTGAGGGGAGCAGTGGACACAACAGGAGAGGTCTGTGGCACCCTGTGAGACCCTCGCTGGCCTGCCAGGATCAAACACACACTGCTGAGGCAGCGGACAGATTCACAGTGTGGTGCTCCGCCCGCTGCACCACCAGGGAGGCCCAAAATAGGATTTTGCTATTCACTACCATAGAGGTGTAAGCCAGACACAAAATCACATCTACACACCGAGTGTGATAATTACTCACTGAGACACACTGCAGGACACTCCAATTAGCACAGTCAAGTAAACACACACTTTCCCTCTGGAGGATGGTCCCTGAGGGCTGGAATCTGGACAGCGTCCAACACGCGGACACCAGCTCCAGAGCTCAAATAGCCCAGACTTGAGACCCTGCTCTGTCCATGAGGCAGCAGCAGGACAGGGTGTAACATCCTGTGAGTGCTCAGAGACATCCGCACGAGCACCTTACCAGCATGGAGTGAGAGGCCTGAACACCCGCTGTCCGCACCATGGAGACAACCTCAGGAGAGAGACTCCACACAGCAGCAGGAACTTTCACCCCAGACTGGAGGTATTTGCAGGGTAAAACCCACTCACACTTGAAAGTTTTCAGATCAAGCTTCATTATAGGTTTGAGAAAGTGCCGCAGTTCAACTATTCACTTTGTAAATCATGACAACTAATGCTAAAAGTGCCCAAGTCTTCTTGTCCCACTGCCCTGTCAGCCAGGTTGAGACTCAATGAGAGAAAATATATTGTTATTTGAGGGTTTTCCACAAATATACCATTTTAATATAATCATCATATCGGATGACTTTATGATAAATATGACATTTGTTTCATGAGTGATTTAGCATGCATCTATTATTGTGTATTAAGTGTTAAGTGGAATCACAAAAGTTAATCATTATTTTGTAACTGAGAAGAAATTCAGGATGAAATTTCAAAATATTTATTGCTAAATTTCAATTTCTTGTTTCTTTTTGTTCCTAAATATTGACAGATACGAAAGACAAAATGCAACAACTTTTATAACAATATTTTACTACTTCATGGTTCTGACATTAAAGTGCAGGTGGCAGGGACATCTGACTATTTATGGAAATGACCTTGAGAATTTTCCCCAACTCCATAACTCAGGGATTGTTAGTGATAGAAAATAAAGTCACAGAAATTGAATAGAGAAAGAAAAATATATATCAAAATTTACATCAGTTATAATATGTACTTTAAATCACTCAAAATATGTCTACATTTTTAACCATGTGGTATCCTTATTTGTTTTTTTTTTTGTTTTATTAAAATATTTGGAAATATTTCCACTAATGTTTTTCTATCAATTTATTCCCCACATTCTCCTAAAAATCCTGCCGTCACCAGGGACTGCCCCTCCATAATCCCACAGATTGGGGATAGGAGGAGTTTGTGGAGGGGGAGAGTGGGCAGGGCTGCCCCTGTCCAGATGTCCCCACTCACACACAGGCCTGGGGTGAGGAACAAACCCGTACCCGGGGGACCCGGGGCCCTGGGACCGTCAGGGACAGCCACACGCACAGACCTTCTGGCTCAGCTCTGGAGCCACCTCCTCCCTGCACAGACATGCATGAGTCTGAGGGGGACAGAAGGCCGGGGAGGGACCCGGGGTTGGACGAGCCCATCCTGCAAGAGGGACATGTGGGTGTGACCCAGGAGGAGAATCTGCGGGAAATGTGGTCTCTGGGTCCTCAGATGTGGGGAGTCAGGAGCAGGGAGATGAGGAGACGAGGGGACGGAACAGGAAGCAGCAGAGGACAGAACAGGAGGCACCAGGGAGGTCACAGGGGCAGGAATCTGACAGAGGAGGCATCATGACACACCACATGGGGACGCCGAGCCCAGATCATTCAGCTCCAGGACAGTGTTGGGTCCTGGGGAGCAGGAAAACAGGGACCCGCACACCCCATCTCCCTGCACACCCGTCCCTGTGGGGCCTCCCCAGACCAGGGCTTTGCTGGAGGAGCAGGGACAGACTCTCCAGGGTGGGGAGGGGCTGGGCATGGTCACGTGTCCTCTGGGGCTGTGCCCTGGACAACCTCTGGGAGGTGTGCTGGGCAGAGATGCTGGGGACTGGCAGGAATTGGGGGAGCGGGACTGGGGCAGTGGGGAGAGGCTGTCAGTTGGGCTATGAGATCAATGAGAGCAGAATCCTATGATCAGCTGAAATGTCCCTCCTTCCTGATCCCAGATCCTGAGTAATAAAGGTGTGTTTCTGGAGCTGAATGCAAAAGGCTCAATAGAGAGTGAGAGAAATGGAGCGCCTCCACTCCACAGCCTGAGGGTGACCTCTGGAACATTCCTATGGCTGTCCTTGTAGGTGTTATCTACATTCAGAGTGGACGGCTTCACTCCTGTTATACTTTGTTTGATACTATTATGTAGATGACGACTCCAGAGGTAACCAGTCTGACCATTGTGACAGAATTCATACTCCTGGGTTTCCCCACCCAGGGGACCATGGGCTTCTTGCACCTGCTGCTCTTCTCCCTGGTCTACCTG
The DNA here is from genome assembly GCF_014898055.3 of Talpa occidentalis. Lineage (NCBI taxonomy): Eukaryota > Metazoa > Chordata > Mammalia > Eulipotyphla > Talpidae > Talpa > Talpa occidentalis. Next base: position 5,400,601 of record NW_023601851.1, on the reverse strand, counting down.
TGCGTCCTGCTGGTGAATGGGCTCATCGTCCTCATCACCACCCTGGACCGGCACCACCACACACCCATGTACTTCTTCCTGCCTGAGGAATCTGTCATTCTTGGACCTCTGCCTCATCTCAGCCACGGCCCCCAAGTCCATTGTTAACTCTCTAAGGCACAGCAGCTCCATCTCCATCCCGGGCTATGTCGTTCAGGTCTTCATGGTGATTATGTCAGCATCTACAGAGCTTCACCTGCTCACAGTGATAAGCCTTGACCGCTATGCTGCCATCTGCCTCTCCTGCACTGTGACATCATCATGAGCAGGGACAGGTGTGTGCAGCTGTCAGCTTTGTACTGGCTGGGCGGGGGGAGTGTCATCTTTGTGATGCTCACAGCTGGAACCTTCTCTTTGTCCTACTGTGGGTCCAATGTGGAACACCAGTTCTTCTGTGACATCCCTCAGTTATGCCTCCTCAGGAAATTTAGTAAGAAAAATTCTACCTATCATCATTAGTGTTTGTGTCCACGTTCTGATCTGCTTTTCTGCATGTATTTCTCAAATCCTCTCCTTGCATGGGACTCTGCCCTCGCCCTGCCCATGTCCGCCCGTGTGTGGATGCACTACCATCTGATCCTTGTCCCATGGGCTGAGTTGGGCTTCTGGGGATGACACCGCCATGATGATCACAGAGCCGTGGTTTCGCAGAAAGAACTGCTCTGCCTGTGCCCGCGTGTGACCTGCTGCTGGAGTCCATCCTGGATTATTTAAGCCAAGGTGGTTGCTCTGCGTAGCTTCTCTGTCCCTGTCCCTCCAGCAGCGCGAAGGGGCAGTTTCTCCGCACCCTCCAATGTTGTGAGTCCCTGTGACATGGCCGTTGTCCTGGGTGAGGGGTGTCTTTTTGTCTCCATCCCCCTGTCTCCTGTTGCTGCAGGTTCCGAGACTGCCCATCAGAGCGGGTCCTTCACCCTCACTCCGGCCTCTGCAGTCCTGTTCTTGAGCGTGCAGGAAGGGGTCCCCATCGTGTCCCTTGAAACTTCCTCTTGGCAGAATATCTCAATTTTCTAGACAAAGGCCATATAAGCATTTTTGTAAGTTTTTGAAAATGTCTCTTTTGTCTTACTTTATGTCATTCTTAGTTCACATTCACGCTACTGGAGAGCGCTCTGCTGCTGAATGAATTTTTGTCAAAGTCCGTGCCTCTCTTTTCAGAGGGATGAGAATGTCCTGGTATCATTAAAAAAACCTAATATTGACACGTGCTGCGCGGCCCACATATGTACTCGGAGCCCACGCCATTCTGCTATCTGGGTTTACATTCTGTTTCTGGTAAGTGTCTTCACGTCCTTTGGAATAGGAACCGATACTTATTCATTTGCTGAAACGCAGTGCCTGAATGATTCTCTCTTTGATATCCAACCTTTTCAAACATCTGCTACAGGTTCCAGTGATGAGCCCTCCTGTGAAGGTGCCCTCCCGAGCCTCCCTGAGAGGAGGGCAGAGAGGGCTACAAAAGGGCCCCGGGCAGGAGGCCAGATGGACGACGGAGCAGCCGCCCCCTGCCCGGGCTCCCGGGCCTGAGAGCCACACCAAAGCCCCAAGAGGCCAAAACCCAAAACCAAGAGCTGGAGCTACACGACACCCTGCAGCAGGGCCTGCGGGCTGGAGCCTCCCAAAGGGCAGTGCTGGGCGAGGGGACAGTCACCATCCGTGGGGCTCCCCCGCGCACCCCGCAGGCGCCTCAGGGCCCGGGACGCCAGCACGGAGTCCGTCTCTCAAACAGGGAAACGGAGAGTGCACGGTCCACACCTGGCAGCTGCTCACTCCACAGCCTCCATGGTGGTCACCGCCGTCACCGGGAGGGGCCCAGGGCGCCGGCCAGCGGTGACGGTCACCCCTGGCCCGCGGAGGCGGGGTCTCTGCAGGAGGTCGGTTGTCCACAGCGCCGGGCGAGCGGCGGCACCTCAGACCCCGGCCTGGGCCTCTGGGGCCCTGTTCGAGCAACGTTAGAGACGGGCAAGGCCCGGCTGTGGCCAAGTCTTTCAGCTTCTCCCCCTCCTGGGGGCCGCGAGCCGACGCTGATGCTCTCGGGAGGCCGCACCCGCTGCTTTTCTTCAGAGGCTGGCGTCGTGCCCACAAGTCTGATTGGACCCATTTTCAATCCTGTGGCTGATTAGCCCATTTCCCCATCAGCCCCTAGCACTAATTGGTCCATTCCGCGACCCAGGAAGTGCCCTTTACGTGAAAACGCTCTGAGGAGCAACTGCCATGACTCACCTGTTGTGAGAGGCGGGTCCTGATAGCAAAAGTCTGATTGGGCCATTGAGCACCAATCAGCTCATTGCTTCCACCTGATTGGTCAGTCCACGATCCGGGAAGTACAGTGTTACCTAAAAAGTCTCTGAGGCGCAACAGCCAAAACCGATGGTGGAGCCGCAGGGGGAGGGACCCACTGCCATGCGCACCCCCCACCCCCGTCCACCGAGGCCGCGGTTCTGGAAACATAAGGGCCGTGATGGACCGGGCAGTGGACACGCGGCGGCTCTGACTCAGCCAGACATGGAGCCTGCGTCGGCCTTGAGCCTTGGGCAGCACCGGGCGAGTGGACACATGAGGACAGCGAGTGACCGTGGCCTTGGGGCCACAGCCAGCCTGGTCCCGGCGTGGGGGTCGGTCGTGGGCCCTGGTGGGAGGGGAGGAGGGGAAAGAGGGTGTGGGATGGGTGGGCCGGTGGACACTCCCCAGAGGAGAGGAGGGCGGGACCGGGGTCTTCAGGCAGTGGGACCGGCTGATGCAGGTCCAGGCTCTGAGCTGGGCCCGGGCGCCGGCAGGTCGGGCAGGACCCAGGGTGTCAGGCGGCATCCGGCACCCCTGAACCCCCTCCCGGAGCCGCCCGTGTGGCGGGGGGCACGGCTTCTCCTGGGCTCCGATGTGAGCTGCTCTGGCCACAGCGCCTCAGGGCCCTTTTATGGAGAGCCGCACTTCCGGGGCGGGGCGTGGACCAATCAGACGCAGGGTTGGGACATGGCTGCGGGGAGGAGCCCGGGAGGGGGGGGCGGCGGCCTGAGGCGGGAGCCGGCGCCCGCGAGGAGAGCAGGGTGGGCTCTGAGGAGAGGGGGGACCGCGCGCCCTGGTCCTGTACAAGGACGCGGAGGCTGAGGGTAAGAGGAGCCGCGGGCGCCGCAGGGGCGGGCACAGAAGCCGACACCCGTCCAGGCGCGGGCTCGGTCCTGTCCTGCGTCCCCGCTGGCCGAGGCGGCCGGAGGCCCGGCCCTCTCCTCAGAGCGGGGCACTGTCCGGACCCCCGGAGCGGGGGACACTCCGGCTCTGACGCCGCCTCGGGCCAGGAGCGACCTCGCACGCGCGCCCCTGACCCGTGCGCCCGGCTGCGCGGTGACCGGGGTGACCACGACCGCTGGCCGGAGCTGCCCGCCCGCCCGGGGCAGCGCCCGCTTCTGGGGCACCGTTGGGTGAGACGATGGCGCCTGCACGGCAGCCGCTGGCCACGGGGCGGGTGGACGCGGGGCCGGGGCAGGATGACACATGTGGCCCAGGTCTGCCCCATCTCGCTCCCAAATAGCCCCTTGTCCGTGCACCCTGCCCCGCTGGGTGTGAGCACGCGGGGGGCACCCCTGGGAGAGGGTCCCCCCACTGCTGTCTCAGAGCCCAAGACACAGAACTAGAAGTGGACAAGCCAAAGACAGCAGCCCCTCAGGACTTGCCCGAATTGTAACAGAAACACAGATTTAGTATAACACGAGGATTCAGGTTGTATCACATTTATACTTGCAGAGAATGAAGTGGAATTTAAATAAAAATATTTAGTAACATAAACAAATTCACATTTTTCTTGGTTTTCCTCCTCTCCCTCCCGCTCCTGCCTCCACATTTCCCCATCCCCCTCACACCCCTCTCTCAGGTCTCCCCACGGAGGGCACACAGTGGGTGTCAGTGACTTTCCAGCACCCTTTGGAAGTGGCTCATCCCGAGGCCCATTACCTGGTCCCCCGTAAACGGTGAGTGGAGGGTGATGGAGCCTGGAGGAGGAGGAACCACAGTCCTGTCCACACAGGTGTGAACAACTAACAAAATTGCCTCTAGCACCCTCAGTGCAGGAATTGCTCACTGAGATGTGGTACAGGATGATGCCCATTAACACGGTCAACTCAAAGAGGGCACTTGTCCCTCTGAAGGATGGTCCCTGAGGGCTGGAATCTGGACAGTGTCCATCACGTGGACACCAGCTCCAGAGCTCAAATAGTCCAGCCCTGAGGCCCTGCTCTGTCCATGAGGTGGTCCAGGACGGTGTGGAACATCCTGTGAGTGCTCAGAGGCTCCCCACGAGCCCCGAACATGGAGTGAGAGGCCCGGACGCCCTCTGTCCTCACCATGGGGACCACCTCAGGACAGAGACTCAACACGGCAGTGGGTACTTTCCCCCCAGACTGAAGGTATCTGCTACCAGCTGATTATAGAGGAGAATCCATTCGGAATTGAAAATTTTTCCATTTCAAAATTCAATTATGACTTGAGAAAGCAATTAAAATACTCATTTTGTAGATTAAAAAACTAATAAAATTCTAAAGATGCATGAGTTGCTGATTTCCACAATTCCATATTCTGGAATGAATTGCAATGGGAGAAAATAATGTTTTTTTTAATGTAACTTTTCCAAATATTATGAATTGCAATAGCATCAGATTTTGATATGTGATATATGATGCTTCATAATTGTGATTTAGGCGTCAGCACAATGTGTCAGTGTGTATTAAGTATCAAAAAAAAATTAAATTAAGGGCCTCCCGGTGGCGCAGCAGTTGAGCGCTGCGTTGCAAAGCTACCCACAGTCTCTGCAGCACCGGTTAGATCCCCGGCCGCCTGGCCAGTATCACATATGGCGCGCAGACCTCTCCTGCTGCCTGCTGCTTCCCTTAGCAGTGTATTTCGTCAGTCTGCCTATTCTGCTTCCCACTCTGGCTCTGGTGAATTCTCTCACCCTCTCGTGCTTCTGACTGTACCCAGTGCTTGAATAAATAAATAAAACTTTAAAAAAATTAAATTAAATTGTGATAAAAACTAAACTAAAGTTGAAATTAGAATTTAATTATCAAGCCTCCCTGGTGGCGCAGGCAGTTGAGAGCCTGCTGTGAAGCTTTTTGCAGCCTCTGCAGAGCCGGTTTTATCTGAGAGGGCCACCGAGGGTCCCACATGGCACTGTGAATCTCTCACCCGCTGCTCCCCTCAGCAGTATACTTCGTCAGTCTGCTTGTTCTGCTCCCTGCTCTGGCTCTGGTGAATTCTCTCACCCTCCCGTACTTCTGACTATACCCAGTGCTTGTGTAAATAAATGAATCAATAAAAATACTTGCGGAGAGGAGACAACCTGACGAGCACCTACCCACTACTCCTGAGGCTGCAGACTTGACAGGGAAAGTGAGAACCCACCCATCATTTGGAGCTCCCCAGTGACAAAGATCACACTGATGACCCCAAGAAACAATCTTGCCAAGGTAGGGGCTTGGGCACATTGATGGCAGATTATGGAACCTGCGGGGAGAGGGACCTCTGCAGACTTCAGGACATGAAGATCCAAGGATTGCTGCTGGGTCTTGCTGGCCTATTGTACCCTATTGCAGGAGCTGTCGTCCGCTCAGCCTGGCGTGGCAGTGAGCCCTTGGGATGGCTGAGAGTGTGGACAGGGCCAACGTGACAGCAACCCAGGGCTGGCAGAGCTTGGCGTCCTCGCCAGGTCTCTGCAGCCAGGCAGGAGATGCATCAGGAAGCCAACACAGAGAAGGCTAACCACTGGTGCCAAGGTCAGGAAGTCCTGAGCGGTTGAGAAGCAGCTGAAAGTGATGCTGAAGAGGACAGTGGGCCTCTTCAAATCACCCAGGGGTGATGCCCAGTCAATGTTGTGTAAGTGTCAGGTGCCAAAGAACCCATCTGCTGGGGGACTGGCGGGGAACATGGCTTGTGATGGAGGACACAGCTGGAAGGGCCCAGAGAGAGGCAGTGCGGGGGGGGGGGCTGTCCTCAGGTCCCTGCCTCTGACATGCAGAGGGTTGGCTGCAGTTCACAAGACCCAGTTTTATTTCCCTCTTCATTTAAATCAGATTCACTTTTCTTCCTTCCCTGCCCTTTGTCTCCCTCCCTCCTCTCACCTTACTCCTTAGTTCCTTCCTAACTTTACTTTCCCTTCTACCTGCCTCATACCCCACCCACCTCCCAGGCCCCCAGGATGGGGCACAGGAGGTGACAGTGACTTTCCAGCTCCCTGTGGATGGGGCTCATCCATGGCTCTGATAACAGAGCCACACCCAGGTCCCCACGGCAGTCAGGGGAGGTGATGGGCCTGAGGGGCAACCAGGTCCTGGTCACAGAGTCTCCTGGGACCCCTGAATGGGCCACTGACTCTGGAGTCTCATTACCGGGGATGCCACTGATGTCCACAGAGATGAGGGTCATCCAGTCCCCTTCGGGTGAGGTCCCTGAGGAAGGGTAGTGTGAACACGCCAGGGCCTGGGGAGAGTGGGGGATGAGACAGCTTGCCCTACAACCCATCTGCAGAGTCAGTGAGCTGGAGGCCTGGAACCCAGACATCAGAGGCAGCACAGCAGAGGACAGCGGGTGACTGGGGCCATCAAGAGAGGTTTGCATTTCCTCCTGTCTGTGAGGGCGAGAGTTTTGAGGGAAGCAACTTCTGGGCCAGAGGGTGTGTCATGCCAGACTGGACGAGCCTGTCAATTTTTTTTTATTTTTTATATTTTAAAGATTTATTTATTTATATAAGAACTGGGGTACAAGCCAGATGTGCAAGAGGGTGAGAGGATTCACCAGAGACAGAGTGAGGAGCAGAACAGGCAAATCGACGAAATACACTGCTGAGGGGAGCAGCGGGCACGGGCATGACAGGAGAGGTCTGTGCAGCATGTGGGACCCTCCCCAGCCCACCGGGATCTAACAGGCACTGCAGAGGCTGCGGACAGTTTCACAGTGTGGCGCTCAGCTTCCTGCACCACCAGGGGAGGCCCTCAAATATTTTTTTAAAAAGTAAGTTTTTCAAATTTTTAATTTTTAAATTACCAACATATTTCATTTAACCCCATACGTCAAAGTGTTAGTATTTCAACAAGAAATACTTATGTTATTGTTTCCAATAGTGACTTTATTTTCTTTATTGAGGTAACATTTTCACCACACAGTATCATTTCAAAATGCATTTTGTATTTCAAAAGCACTGCAGTTAAAATATTCATCTTATAAATGAAAACAAATAAATTACAAACGCAGAATAATAGTTCAGTTTCAGAATGCCCTGTTGTGCGGGTATGAGCTTCTAATAGAGAAAATACATTTTTTACTTTATGGTGTTCCACATATTATGATCTTCACTGCATTCATCATTTTAGAACATTTTGATTTATGGTATCTACAGCAAATATAGAATAAAAAACATTATTTCAGCATTTTGAAAACTGAGTTGAAACTATATAAATGTGAAATGAAATAAACTTAATGGGCACATTTAGGAAGCAGTAAAGAAGAAACTCAAGAGAAATTAAAAATAATACAATTGTTTAGAAGGGAAAACTGGTCCTCCCTGGTGGCGCAGCGGTTCAGCGCTGGGTTGCGAAGCTGCCCGCGGCTTCTGCGGCGCCAGTTCGATCCCCAGCTGCTCCCCAGCAACCGGAAGAGGGTCCCACATGGTGCGCAGACCTCTCCTGCCACCCGCTGCTCCCCTCAGCAATGTACTTCGGTACTTCTGCCTGCTCTGCTCCCTACTCAGGCTCTGGTGATTTCTCTCACCCTCCCGCACTTCTGACTGTAGCCAGTGCATGTATACACAAAGAAACAAACAGATAAATAAATAAATAAATAAATAAAACATGCCTCTATTAAAAAAAAATAGAAGGGAAAGCTACACATATTGATCACAAAATATTACAACAATTAAGAATATCGGACAGAAATTCATGTCCTTTCCCATGATCTATGTTGACATACACATGTGGATATCCAATTTGGAACTAATCATGTTGTATTTTAACTCAAAACAGAAATAGAGCTACATAAACCCTAATTTTTTTCAATATAAATATCTAGCTAAATCACAGGAAAAGTTTTTACATAGGTTACAGAAGGTTCTGAGATTATTTTTTCCTGTTTTAATTATAAAAGCTGACTTGTTTCTCTAACTTCTTACAGTTATTTCATATCAGCACATTCTGCAAAAAATCCTGCCTCCCCAGGGCCTGCCACTCCATCACCCCAGAGAGAGGGGAGAGGACCAGATTTGGAGGGGGATAGTAGGCAAGGCTGCCCCATGTCCAGACGTCCACACTAACACACGGGCCTGGGGGCAGGAACAAACCCACACACGGTGGACCTGGGGCCCTGGGACCGGCAGGGACAGCCACACGCACAGACCGTCCGGATCAGCCCCAGAGCGGCCTCCTCCCTGCACAGATGTGCATGAGTCTGAGGGGGACAGAGGGGTCGGGGAGGGACCCGGGGTGGACGAGCCCATTCTGCAGGAGGGACATTTGAGTGTGAACCAGGAGGAGACTCTGCAGGAAACGTGGTCCCTGGGTCTTCAAATGTGGGGGTTCAGAGGCAGGGAGATGAGGAGACGAGGGGACGGACCAGGAGACAGCAGTGAGGCTACAGGGGCAAGAATCTGACAGAGGAGGCATCAGGACATGCTGCACAGGCACAAGGAGCCCAGATCATTCAGTTACAGGACAGTGTCGGGTCCTGGGGAGCAGGAAAACAGGGACCAGCACACACCATCTCCCTGCACACCCGTCTCTATGGGGCCTCCCCAGACCAGGGCTGTGCTGGAGGAGCAGGGACAGGCTCTCCAGGGTGGGGATGGGCTTGGCATGGTCAAGTGTCCTCTGGTCCTGTGCCCTGGACAACCTCTGGGATGTGTGCTGGGTGGAGACGCTGGGGCCTGGGCAGGAGGGGGAGCTGCGGGCCTGGGCCTGTAGGAAGGGGCAATCATTCAGGCTATGAGATCAAACAGAGCAGAATCCTATGATCGGCTGAAATGTTCCTCCTTCCTGATCCCAGTTCCTGTGTGATAAAGGTGTGTTTCTGGAGCTGAACACAGAAGGCTCAACAGAGAGTGAGAGACATGGATCTGCTCCAATTCACACCTTGAGAGTGACCTCTGGGGCACACCTGTGACTGTCCTTGTAGGTGTCATCTACACTCAGACTGGAAGGCTTCACTCATGTTATATTCTGCTCAATATTTTTACACAGATGATGGCTCAAGGGGTGACTAATCTCACGGCCGTGACAGAATTCATCCTCCTGGGGTTCCCCACACAGGGGACCATGGGCTTCCTGCACCCAGTGCTCTTCTCCCTGGTCTACCTGTGCGCCCTGCTGGGGAATGGGCTCATCGTCCTCATCACCACCCTGGACCGGCACCTCCACACCCCCATGTACTTCTTCCTTAGGAGTCTTTCCTTCTTGGACCTCTGCCTCATTTCAGCCATAGTCCCCAAGTCCATTGCCAACTCTCTGAGGCACAACAGCTCCATCTCCTTCCCGGGCTGTGTCCTCCAGGTCTTCATGCTGTTTGTTTCAGGAGCTACAGAGCTGACCCTGCTCACAGTAATGAGCCTTGACCGCTATGCTGCCATCTGCCACCCCCTGCACTATGATGTCATCATGAGCAGGGACAGGTGTGTGCAGCTGACAGCTGTGTCCTGGCTAGGTGGGGGTCTCTATGCTGTGATGAACACAGCTGGAACCTTCTCCTTGTCCTACTGCGGGTCCAACGTGGTCCACCAGTTCTTCTGTGACGTCCCCCAGTTATTGGCTATTTCCTGCTCAGGAAATTTAATCAACGAACTTGTCCCCATTTTCATTAGTGTGACATTGGATATGTGCTGCTTTATTTTCATCGTAATTTCCTATGTCCACATCTTCTCTGCTGTCAGGAAGATCCCATCCGCAGAAGGGAAGGCCAAGGCCTACTCCACCTGCCTTCCCCACCTGCTGGTTGTGGTGCTATTTCTCTCCACTGCATTCTTTGCTTATCTGAAGTCGACCTCCGGGACCCCGTCCATGTCTGACCTGGTCATTTCTATGTTCTACACAGTGGTGCCCCCCACCTTTAACCCCGTCATATACAGTCTGAGGAACCAAGCCATGAAGTCGGCTGTGGGCAGACTCATAAAGGGCCGTTACACCAACAAGTAAAGCTCGCCCTTCTTTCCTCATCCATACAGAGCATCTACAAATGCACACCCGTGACCTCCAGCCAGACACTCACAGGTGTCTGTCACAGGGACACCAGCCCCTCCTTTGTCCCCAGCCCCTCCCCTCCTTTTCAGAGCCCTCAGGAGGTTGTTCCCCAAGACTTTTCAAATGTTTCCCCGCTCAAATGCCTGTTCTCTGCTGCCCAGTGTTTGTGTCCATGTCTGACCTGCTTTGCTGAGTGCATTTCTCAAACCCCCTCCTTCTGTGTAGCGCTGCCCTCGCCCTGTCCATGTCCCCCTTGTTGTGGATGCACCACCATCTAGTCATTGTCCCGTGGGCCGAGTGGGATGCTGTGAATGATGCCGCCGTGATGATCACAGAGCCGTGGGTTCGTGGAGAGTCCTGCTCTGCCCGAGCCCGCGTGTCACCTGCTGCTGGAATCTGTCCTGGATTTTTTAAGCAAAGACAGGTTGCTCTCATGGAATTTCACTCTCTCTATACCCCCAGCAGTGCGATGGGACCCTTTCTCCACACCCTCTAGTGCCTGTGGGCCCCTGGGGCATGGCCGTTGTCCTGGGTGAGGGGTGTCTTCTTGTCTCCATCTGCCTGTCTCCGGTGAGCAGTGGGGCAGCTTGTGACCCCACAGACTCAGGGTCCTGCAGGAGGGAGCTGCCCCTCCCACGGGCAGCTGGGCCCAGCCAGGGCAGGGAGCAAGTGTCCTTTCGGGGCCAAGCACTGTCCTTTGCCCAAACCCCAGGGGCATCATCACACCTGGTGGAGAGATGGCGGCTTGGGCTCTGGCTTCTCCAACTACCCCGGGCCCAGCTGAGAAGCCCACCCTTTCCCCCCTGGGGAGCTGGTCCTGGAGAATCTGGCGCCATTGGCTGAGGTTTCAGGGAAAGGAGAGAAAGGTCTGGGCAGGTATGGATGCAGGTCAGGTGAGCCCAGTGTCAACCTCACAGACACAGCGGAGCTGCCCGCCGGCTGGCAGTGGGCACAGGGCTGGGATGACACTGCATCCCACGCTGGTCTGAGTGGGGCCCAGGCCGACCCCAGCCCCCCACGGGCGCAGCTGCATGCCCCTCAGGAAGCGCTGGGTGGCACATGGACTCAGGGTGGGCAAGCCCAGAAGGGGGTGACAGGCCGTCAGGGGGTCCAGGAACCAGGGCTACTGCAGGGCCTCGAGTCAGTGCCCACGTGCACCCTCAAGCCTGGATGGGCCCCCAACCCTGCCCAACCCTGGCCTCCAGCTCCGCCTCCCTCAGGACAGCACCATCTCGCTGGGCAGCTGTGTGCTTGGGTCCTTACAGACACAGGTGGGACAGCACGCGGGGCCTGGGACTGTCCATCCCCGGTGTCCACCAGCAATACCCCCCTCCTTGTTGTCTGTGCCTGATCTGGTCGGGCCTGTGAGTGTGCAGGAGGAACCCACAGCTGGGAGAGTGTCCCCCACTCTGCTGTGTCAGAGCTCGAGACATAGACCACCCTGCAGACTCGCCGGGCAGCACCGCCGTGGGGCTGACCCACATTGGAAGGTAAACACACGCTTTCCTCACACACTGTCACAGGGCACCCCTGCTCTAAAACAGGTTGTGTGATTGTGGGTCCTCACCTGTGCACTTCAAAGGGCCACACTGCAGGCACACGCCATGGTTAACAAAGGTTTATTGACAAGGGAAGGGGATGAGGAAGTGGAGCACTCAGGAAGAAATGAGGGAGCTAAAGTCTTACATGCGTCCTACCCGTTCTGCTGACCTGGAATCCCGAATGACTCGCCGAGACCAAACCTGTGTGGCCGAGAACAGGGCAAGTGTGTCCCCCAGACCCCACTAACAGGGCTGGTGTTATTTACAGACAGAGAAAATGGCTGCCTGACTTGGCCCTAAGGTCCTCGAGACTTCCCTTTGGGGATCCTGGGATTTGAAGTTCCCGGTGTCTTGATGGCCTGGGCTGGTGTCCACACAGCCCACATGGAGTCTGCTCAGGGCAGCCTGTCCCCTAACAGCACGACAGCAGTTCAAATGTGATGAGAGAATCACAGGCGCTGAGAGTAAATGGCCTTTTTGAATAAAACAATTCTGAGAGACGTGAACAAATTCCCGTGTCAGAAGCCCCGGGCTCTTCCTAGTCTCGCTCCTGGGTTTTTCGTCCTGGTTTCCCTCCCCGCCCCCTCCTGCCTCCACATGCCCAGCCCCACCTTCCAGGCCCAGGAGGGCACACGGGGTGGCGGCGACTTTCCCGCTCCCTGTGGATGGGCTCATCCATGGCTCTGACGACGGGGCCACCTGGTCCCTGTGGGGTCGGGGGTGATGGGGCCGAGGGGCGACCAGGTCCTGCCTGTGGAGCCTCCCGGGCCCCCTGACACGCCCTGAGTCGGGCGGCTCTTTACCGGGGCGCTGCCAAGAAGCCCCCGGGGACAGGACACCTGGGCCCGGCGAGGTCCCTGAGGGCGTGGACATGTCAGGGCCGGGGGGGGGGGGGAGAGCGCACGCCCTGCGGGCCGTCTGCAGGGCCTGCGAGCCAAGGCCAGACCGGACTGCAGAGGCATAGCCGTCGGGGGTAGCAGGGACCAGCCGTCTGGGGGTTTGTGTCTCCTCCAGGCTCAGGAGGGCGAGCTTTGTGGGAGCCGCTGCTGGGCAGTGGGCGCCGCCAGCCTGGACGTGTGGGTCCGGTCAGGTGGGGAAGTTCCCCTTGTAATTAAGTGTTTTCTATTCAGTATATATTCCACTGAACTGCATCTCAGGGTCAGCCTTTCACTGTGAACAACTGACCTTATTTTGTTGTCTTACAAAAGGGAATTTTATTTTTTTCTCTTTTGAGGTAACGCTTTACAACGAAGTATCATTTTAAAATGCATTTTGTATTTCAAAAGAATAGTAGTTACAATAGTCACCTTATAAATGAAAGCGAATAATTAAAACCACACAGTTCAATGTCACAGTGCCGTATATTCTGGCATGAGTTTGAAAAAGGGAATTTTTTTTTAATTTTTTTACTTTTCTTCCATTAGGAAAGTTCTGCAGCTTATGGTTTCTAATATATCTGTGATCATATAATATTTTGATTATGGTCTATCTGACAATTATTGCTCGAAGCCATGTGTTTCAGCACTGAGAACACTGAGATGAAACTGCATCACAAGTTAAATATCACACGTACGAGAGCTACTTAGGAAGAGTGAGGAAAAATCTTAAGAGGAAGTTAAAATTCACACTAGTAGTTTAAAAGGTAAAGCTTCACCTATTCATCCCCAGAATATGACACAATCGTGAGATATTCATAAATTCTTAAGGCGATAAATATTGATCTTTTTTTCCTTCACGCTAAATTGATAGATACGTGTAATCAGTCTATCATGGATGTTAACATTTTATTTAACTACACACAGCAACACAGCTATATAAAATATAATGATATCAATATAAAAAATTATTTTAAGTCACTGAAAAGGTTTTGGCAGAGAGCACAAAACAACAGGTTCTGCATTTATTTTCTTGTTTCCATTAAATTAGCAAAAACTGTTCGTCTAGTCTCATACAATAATTCTATAGCAGCACAATCTCTTAAAGATCCTGCCTCCCAAGGGCCTCACATCCCTCACCCCACAGATTGGGGAGAGGATGAGATTGAGGAGGAGGGGAGTGGGCAGGGCTGCCCCGTGTCCAGACGTCCCACTCACGCACGGGCCTGGGGTGAGAAACAAACCTGCATATGGGGGACCTGGGTCCCTGGGTCCGGCAGGGACAGCCACACACACAGAACGTCTGGCTCGGCCCCGGAGGGGCCTCATCCCTGCACGGACGTGCATGAGTCTGAGGGGGACAGAGGGGCCGGGAAGGACTGGGAATGGACGAGCCCATCCTGCAGGAGGGATTGTGGGTGTGCCAGGAGGAGACTCTGCGGGAAACGTGGTTGCTGGGTCCTCAGATGTGGGGAGATGAGGAGATGAGGGGATGGACCAAGAGGCAGCAGTGAGACCACAGGGG
>NW_023601851.1:5236050-5386319 GCF_014898055.3 Talpa occidentalis | reverse complement strand
CACAAAAATGGAACTCTATTTTGCTGCCACCATCATTTTTTTGTTGACTGTGGAATCTCTGCTACTATCATCAGGATTTGAGCTCTAGGGGGAGACAGAAAATGACAGTCTGCTGGCTGGCAGGACACTGAGGGTGGTTATCAACGTTGTGCAAGTAGACTTGGAACACAGGAATTTCATTCTATTTTATCCCATTATTTTTTGTGGGTTTTATTCCTTCTGTTTTTGCCCCTTGAGCCTCTCCTTCTCAGCCTTTTCCCACCCACTATGTGTTTACGTCTCATCACTGCTTGCTGACGACGGTGTGGAAGTGGTGGAGATGAGGCAGCAAGGGCGGGGTGGGCTGGTTGTGGAGAGCTCTGCTCGTGTCATTTTGGGTCCTGGGGGACATGGACATTCCTGGGGTCAGAATATTGCTGAGTGTGACCCTGTGGGTGCCGGGGCTCCAAAATGAAAGTGCATCCCCCGAGTGTGCTCCCAGCTCCTTCCTGCTGCACTGATCAACCCCTGGGTGGGTTTTCTGGGCTCTCTGTTCTGTTCATTGATCTGTGTGTTTTATTTTTGTGGAGATTTATGATGTAATTGGGGAATGTATTGTAAACTTTTCTGGGGCTGACACCTCCCTCCCCACCCCAGGTCTAGCAGGCAGGAAGGCAGAGTCGTGTCCCAGTCTCCCAGGGTGCAGGTTCTGACACAGTGGGTTGCGTGGTGCCTGGGCTCTGCATTTCTCACACGGGTTCTGAGATTCTGCCTCTGCTGGTCATGGCCTCACATGTGAAGGCTGAGGTGTCACTTACCTGTTGTGCAGCTGACGTGGCCATTCAGAGCCTGGAAGAGGAAAATTTCACCCCTGGAAATTGCCTTATCAGGCGACTTTAGACTCTCCCTTGAATAGAATCCAGGCTTTCCTGAGCCTTGAGTGACCAGGAGCAACATGCCTGCCACATTCTGGCTACAAGTATTTGATTTTCTAACATGGTTATTATTAACCTATTCAGTGTATTGAAACCTGTGACCATCTCTGCATCACTAAGGGACACCCCTGAGATTCCTGCAGCAGGGACAGCTGTGCGCTATCACCAATGGGGATGGAAGATCCTTCATGGGGAATCGTCTGAGACACTGAAGGGCCCATTCTTTTTTTTTAAGATTTTTTTTTTATTTAAATATTTTATTTTATATAATTCTTACATCTTTTTTTTTTCATCTTTGCACAATGTATGCATTTTCATTTTGGTTATATTCCCTATACAATTGCACCTCCCCCCTTATTTTGACTCTAGTCCTTCCTTTCCCTGCCCCTCCCCCCCAGTGTGTCTCTGGTTTACAGTTTCTTGTTGATTTTGATTTTTACTTTATATTGATTAGTCTTTTCCTGGTCTCTTATTTAGGTTTTCTAAATTCCTGCTATAAGTGAGACCATCCGGTATTTTTCTTTTTCTTTCTAACTTATTTCACTGAGCATGATTGAAGGGCCCATTCTTAAGTTCTTGAGATGTTTTCTCTATTGATATCTGGTGCAAAGAGGATCCCTCCTGTTTTAGAGAGTGAATGAGCTACAATCACCCATTCAACTGGAAAGGGCATTTTGTAGATAATCTACTTACTTACTTTTTAATAGTTATAATCTGTTAAAGTGATATTACCTACATCCTTTCATGCTTCCTTTGCACAGAGGTTGAACTCTTCAGGTCACGAGAAATAAATTGATGTTCATTGGGCACTTGTTGGAGATTACCTGACCCTGTGCAAGAAGTTGGTTACTTATGTGATCTCATTGATGACACTATAGAGACATTATTCCTATTCCATAGTAGAAAATCCTATGTTCTAAAAGACAATGAACTTGTGTAAGATCATACAAATAAGGACAAAGGTCAGGGATTTTGTCCCGACCAGCCAGGCAGATCAGCACGGTACCCGGGGGAGGAAGCAGGGTCTTGGTATAGGACAGGGGTACACAAGGAGTGGAGACAAAGCCAGGATCATCGCCTGTCTCATTTATTCAGGAATGTGTACAAGGTTATATAGGGTTCAGAGGAGGAGGTCTCTCGTTATCTCGAACAAGGAGAGACCACCAATGCAAACAAGCCACAAGGAGCAAGCAGGGGGCAGGGTTCATTCGTCACAATAGGAAACTTGAAACCTTCACTCGAGCTAACATTCAGTACCTGCTTCAGGCAAGAACCCGGATGTTCAGGTCTGGTCCCCGACAGGATTTTTGTACTCCATATTTTTGACCGAATCAGAAATTGTCAAATGAGGCTAAACGGTAAACCCACTCAAGGCCAGGGGGAGGGGAGAATTGTGGGAAACCCTGTGCATCCTCAGAACAGCTCCATGGGTGTTTGAGGTCCTTCATAAGGAGGGAGCCTCAAGTTAAATGAAAAAAAAAAATAATGTATAATTGTGTTACATGTGCATGCTGACTTTAATATTGCACATAATTTATTTGATAGTTATAGAAAAAACTCTAATGCCAAATGTGATTGCTACTCATAAGAGACTGCCTTTCAAAATAGGCTTTTCTGTAATTATTCCCATGCAGCAGGCTAGCTGCTGTACCTACCAGAGTGAATTCCTGGAGATCTAGAACAATTGGTAAGAAAGGGATTCCTCAGCAGCGCCTGCAATATTATTCAGGATAAGACCCCCCTTAATTGTTAATGTTTTGATCTATCTAATCCATACAAGTGGGAAACATATTAGAAACAGTGACTAGTGTCCTCAGGATGTTGGTATTCTTGGTGATTGTTTTGTTATTCATGTTTCCTGTGTTGATAAATTTCTCAGTGAACTTATGTCATTTTGTGATTAGATTAAAAAAGGTTATTTACATAGTTCTAAAGTTTAGATTCTTGGCTATCACTCTTGGTAATTCTCTTTCAGTATGAAGAGCACAGATCCATTCTCTGAAATGATCTTGATTAAGTTTGCCATTACAATGAATCAAATGTAAATTGAGTGTGAAGATATGTATGTCCTTCTTTAAAGAGAGAATCTCGAGGGCCTCACTGGTGGCGCAGCAGTTGAGCACTGGGCTGCGAAGCTGTCTGCAGCTTCTGTAGCACTGGTTTGACCCCCGGTCAGCGGGCAATGGTCCCACATGGTGCACCGAACTTTCCTGCCTGCCCGCTACTCCCCTCAGCAGTATATTTCATCAGTCTGCCTGTTCTGCTCCTGTACAGGTGAATTCTCTCACAGAATCTCTCCCGCAATTTTGGCTGTACCCAGTGCTTGTATAAAAAAATAAATATGTCTTTAAAAGAAAGATAAAAAAGATAACCTGAAGATGTGGGCAGCTCTCCTGCCTGCCTGTGACTGTGCGGGTGTTTCTTTTCACAAACGTTTTTGTTTGCATCTCTTTCTTCTGCTTATGTCTGTGAACTGTCCTGTACTTACCTTCACTTTTAAATTGTCTTTTGGATATAAACAATATGCTAAACAATTCTATGGAGATAAAATAGGTCCAGTTCATTGTGATACATGTCCTTAAACATATTGTGACAAACATTTCTCTATTCCAGAACCAGCTGTGATCACCTTCATTATGTTTGCCATAGTGGGCATAGAGCTAGCTCCAAACAGCAGCCTTAGCAAAATATTTATTTTTATTTAATTGGTATACTTACACTGCACCAAATAAAAGGTAGTGCAGGCACACCTTGGAGATATTTTTGGTTCATTTCCTGAATACCACAACAAACCTAATATTGCATAAATCAAGTCACTATTTTTTTGTTGCTTTCCTAGTGCGAATATTTTTTTTAACCTGTAGTGTTTACTATTAAGTGTGCAATGATATTTTGTCTAATGTGAAAATACCCTAATGAGATATCATTGAGACATGAGGTGAGTATATACTTTTTTTTGGAAAATAGTGCTGCTGGACTTACCACAGTCAAGGCCACCACACACCTTCAATTTGTTAAAAGAGGTTATCTGACAGGTGTGAAAATGTGAAGCAAGCAGGAGGGGGATGCCTTTATACACACTTCTTAGAATGATTCTTTGGGATTTAATAAAGTATACACCCCTGGATAAGTGGACTACAACTTAATGATGACGTCTGTGCATAAATTTTTCATCAGTTATGTGCCGGGGACCAGCCTCCGGCAAAATACCGTGTCAGGGGTTCCTGAAAGGATGAGACAGCCTCAGTGAAAACGAATGAACTGAAACTTAGGGACTGAGGGGAAGGGAATGAGGAGACATCGACACTTGGTGAGGTGTTAGTATCTTCTGCCGAAAGGCTCAGCAGGTTCTTTATTTATACATTTTTTGCAAGCATTGTGATTACATTATCAAGTGCATAGAAACAAAGCAGAAACAATTAGTGCATCTCTTTTTCTGTGCTCTCAGCAAGAAGGCAACCTTCAAGGTTAATAAAAAACTAAGTCTTACACTAAAATTCATTGTTTCAGCTAAACAATAACCTAAATCAATTGAAAGCCACCGGTACATCTCTACCAGCTAAAGCCTAAGCAAAGAAAAAACTTTTCTTATTCTTTTTTTTTTAAATCTTTTTATATTTTTTTTTATAGAGGCATGTTTTATTTATTTATGTTTGTTTGTTTTGTTTATACATGCACTGGGTACAGTCAGAAGCGCGGGAGGGTGAGAGAATTCACCAGAGCCAGAGTGGGGAGCAGAGCAGGCAGAAGGACCAAAGTACACTGCTGAGGGGAGCAGTGGGCAGCAGGAGAGGTCTGCGCGCCATGTGGGATCCTCCGCGGTGGCCGGGAAGCAGCCGGGATCGAACCAGCGCCGCAGAGGCCGCGGGCAGCTTCGCAACCCAGCGCTCAACCGCTGCACCACCGGGGAGGCCCAAAACTTTTCTTATTCTCATGGCCTTCATACCAGGCGCCGGCTGCTACTCAGCTATCAGAACTTCCTCTACCTAGAAACTCCTTAACTCAAATAGCTTCATTTAAGAACTTTCCCAAGAAACTTCAATGGAAGTCAAAAGAAGGACTTCAAATAATAGTTGTATTGTAATGCTTGTCAGACATGTTCAATAAACCATCTCCCATTGTCAAGTGAGCCAAATTGTTTAATAATTAGTTTTTAAGAGATAATTTTCTGTGCAGTTTATTTGCAGTATACTGATGCATATAATGTAGTGCCTGATGTATTTTTTGGGAAATTTTTCTCCTTTTATGACCAAGAACAAAAAGTGAAGGGATGTTAGATCTTCAGCCCCACGGTGTGAGGCACAAGGAATCTTCGGCCCCGCGGTGTGAAGCCCTTTAGCTTCGGTCCCACGGTTTGAGGCCCTTTGAGCTTCGCTGCTTGCCAGTATTTTATCTGGCTGGGGCAACAAGGCCTCCTGCAGCAGTTATGTCAGCACGGGGGAGTGTGTTTTCTTTTCCATGATAGAAAGTTTTATGAACACACAAAGTAGTGAACAAGGGTTAGCCAAGTGCTTGCTGTCTGCCAGGGACTGTGCTATACACACAGCCTTCTTAAAATTTATTGTGGCCTTTTAAAAATTTAAAAACCTTATAGCTACCATTGGTTGAATATCAGTTGTAAGACAGTGGTAAGTAGAAAATAGGGGATTTAGTTCTGATTATGTTATTGAAAAGCTACAGAGGAAACACATATGACTTGACTTCTGGCTAAATTGTTCCTCAGGCTGTAAATCCATGTGTCCACAGTGAGGAAGCCAATACTCCCTGGCAACACTCTGATCCTTTCGCTCCCCAAACTGGACACTACTGTCAACATTTGGGATGATGGTACCATTGCTGTGCTTTGTTGATTTGAATCATTGTTGCTATTTTAGATTTTTTTTCTATTTATGCATTTGTATTTACTTATGCATACAAGAACTCTACCACTTTCTAATTCAAATTTTGTTTTTCCTTCTATTTAAATATTTGGTTTATTTTTGTGTAGAAGCACTGGAGTGTAGGCCAGAGGTGTGGGGGGATGAGAGGATTCACCAGAGATAGAGTGTGGATCAGAACAGACAGATCTACTGAAATACACTGCTTAAGGGAGCAGCAGGCAAGACAGGATATGTCTGCTGTGCCCTATGTGGGTCAGCTCCCTGGCTGGGGATCAAAATCAGGCAATCTTGTGGGCCACTGTGGTGATAGTGCTGAAACGTAAGCCCTAGGTTATCAGGGAGGCTCTCAAAGTTTGTTTTGACATTGGATAAGCACAATTATTTGTTAAGTCATTTTAATGTTATGAAATACAATTATAAATATTTAAAAGTTATATATGAAGGTGAATGAAAAATATTTTCATTATGAATGCGATTGTGGGCATTGTCTCAGAGGCTTTTAAATGTCCTCTCTGAGAACTGTAGAATTGGTAGTATTCTTTAGATGCAGACTTTGCAGTTTGAATCCAATTGAAAAATTGGCATCTTTGGTATAATGGAAGATGTAGTTATCATTGAATTTCAGATTAAATAATTTAGAATATCATAATAGCTAATTTTCCAAATAATCTGGAATAATTGGGAATGAGTCTGTGTGGGTGACTGTGGTATTATGTTCTCTCTGAGCCCAGGATAATGCATGTGCTATTGCTTGGACATCCTCAGTGGTCACTTCATTCTGATGGTTTTAGAGTGAGCCTCCTGTTCTGTTTGTTCCCAATATTTGGTGCTGAGTTTTCATGGTTTCCACTTGTGTAAAATAAGCTAAGGACTTACATGTACCAATACTAAAAGTAGCCTTTGACCTGGGTCTGCAGTTAATGAATTTTATAGAAAAAACTTGTAGGGTGCATATTCAGCATTAGTGTACACAGAAAGACCATGATATTTGCAGTGTCAGGTGCCTTTTTTCCTTAAGC
This sequence comes from Talpa occidentalis, assembly GCF_014898055.3. Taxonomy (NCBI): domain Eukaryota; kingdom Metazoa; phylum Chordata; class Mammalia; order Eulipotyphla; family Talpidae; genus Talpa; species Talpa occidentalis. Next base: position 5,379,506 of record NW_023601851.1, on the reverse strand, counting down.
ACTGAAATGGAACAAGAATAATACTAACAGTTCAAAGATTATACTTTTTATATAAATAATTTTGATATGAGCTAAGCAGGCTGAGGTCTGAGCATCCCTAACATACAAATGCTATGTCCATGTTCAGGGAAGATATTCCTTTCTGTTAGCAGTGTAGCTGGGTGTTTTTACTGAAATGAGTAAGCCTTAAGTGGCCCGGTGTGAACCACAGATATTAAAGAATACGGAGAAGTTAACTTCATTAGAATTGCAGGAAGATCATCGAGGGATAGAAGGAGTGCTTATTGTGTATGGTTCACTTCAATGTCTTGGAATGAAACCTTGCAGGTTTTATATAACTGGTTGGGGATGAAGAAGTTTGTGGGTTACAGCCCTGGCTGCCAAAACTGCTGGAGCCTGTGTGCTCATGAACCAAAGTGCATTGAGAGGTCAGTGCCTTGTCCTATATGCCTTACTATGTAGAACTCAGAGCCAGAAGGAAAACTCAGGTGTTTGAGATGATTCTTGGTGAGCAGCAGACCAGGTCAGCCAACCAACGAGCAGCCCTTCAGCCATGTTCCTCTTACACCTTGGTATCAGCAGAGCTATAAGCATGAGACAGCTTTTGACTTGTAGCTGTCTAGTCCTTGTCCTAGGAGGATAGAATCTGATAATCATATGATTTATTCTCTCAATGAAATATTTTGAAATGAGCCTGACTACCGTGCAAAAACTCTTTGCTATGCTATGAAGGTGAGTGTGTACCTAGATTCTTCCCCCTACTCAATAGATCCAGGTGGGCACTGCTGGTTCATCTCCCCTGAGGTGGCCACTTTCATGACACTTACTATCCCTGCCAGTTGCTCTTCCTGCTCTTAGCTCAGGCTGTTTCCAGAGTGTGCTGACTCAACACAAGTTTGTTTGTTTGTTTTTTCATTAGGCCCATGTGTGTTCTCGTTCCTCGCTTGCTTTGGGTGCTTCAAGGAATACTGAAGTACCTTCCTCCAATCCTGCATATTCTATCATCAAGACATTCTCAGTAGTGGCCGTAGTGACTGGAATAGGTGAAAACTGATTCTTGGAGATAGAGGGAAGGTTTTATTTGTGTTTGTCTATGTGTGTTGAATAAATATAGTGCATCAATGGATAATTACCTGTGGCATTAAAATTTCATGATGATTAAGGAAAACACCTGCTTTTTATTTCTTTACCCTTTTATTTTACTTCCTGAACTTTGAGATTGCTCTTTTTTTTTTTTTTTTCATTTGCTAGTAGTACAGAGCTAATGCTGTTCCTTATTGGGGAGTGCAAAGTTTTTATATCCTATTCCTAATGAAGCCCTTCGTGTACTTGTTTCTAGTGCAAAGGTAGCATCAGAAGCTTGAAGACTGACCAATAGACGGAATGAACTGTTGGCAAGGGTGAGGCGAAATATGTACTTTCATTCATTCCTGAGGAAAGAATCACTGTTCCGCTATTCTGCAGACAACCGTGAATTTAGGCTATTTATTCTGCCTGTGTTGGTAATTCTATATTTTTGGAAATGACCTAAGGAAAGGCTGAAATACTGGTACAAATCTGTACGTGTGACAGTGTTGACCAGCACCTGCTTATAGTAACAAATAGTTGGAAACATCTGCGTGGAAACCCTCGGGAATGGGTGAGGACTCACCGCATGTCCATGGGCCGAGGTGCAGCCCTCAGAGGGCAGCCCGTGAATGGGGCAGAGGAACAGGGAGGGGCCCGGGGGACAGAGGCTGAGCTCCGCGGGCGCCCCCTGGCGGGGAGGCCGTGAAGCGGGCACCGGGAGAGTGTGATGGCGGCGCCGGTGCGGGGCGGGCAAGGAGGGGGCGAGCAAGGAGGGGGCGGGGCGGGAGCAGGAGGCGGAGCGGGGGGCGGGGCGGCAGGATGGGGACGGTGCCCAGGAGGGCGTGACGGAGGAGCAGGTGCGAGTCTTTAACTCCAAGCAGACGCGTCCCGCCTTTCGGGGCTCCGAGCTCTGCCCACATTATTTTGGGCGACGCGGCTACTGGCCCTGGTCTCTGAATCCAGAAATGCCGGCCGCGGTGGAGGCGTGGACACGCGCGCGCCCAGGTGTGTCCGAGCCCACCAACCCGCCCACCTGTGCGCCCCCCATGCGTGGCTCCCGGCCGCCCCCTCCGGTGTCCCTGGCGTCCCGGGGCTCGGGAAGTTGGCGCTGCGGGCACCGCCCTCAGGACCCCGCGGGCCCGGCGCATCGCGGGAGGACGAGGTGAGCCGGGGGCGGGAGGTGAGCGCGTCTCCCTGGGCGGCTGACCGGAGGGTCCGGTGAGAGGACGGGGGTGCTGGTGCGGAGGACTGGGGGCTCTTTGGGGTTCACACGGTCGTGCAGGGGATCGGTTTCATGCCTGAGTGGGACCCCCTGATGGACGTGGGTCCCCCGAGTTGCTCCCAGCATGAGATTGCTTCGGCCGGCGTGGCTGTCACTGTGGGTGATGATGTCCTTGGCACAGACTAAGATTTTCGGGGGTGACACCCCCTCCCTTGCCCGCGTCTTGCAGGCAGGAGGGAAGCCACAGCTCGACCCACAGTCTGAGCAGCTGGACCCGCCGTCCAGGCCTCGGCCCCGCAGAGGAGTCGGCTCCTCAAACCCCAGGCTCTGGAGGCCACAGAGGAGGGTTAACCCGCCAGCATGGGGTTCCCCTCGGGCTTCTAAGAGGCGGAGCTTGAACCCCAGCAGCGCCTCCAGGGAGGCAGCTCAGTCCAGCCCAGCGGGCAGAGCAGATGCCCCTCTTGTCTGAACAGCAGGGCTTCGGGTCCAGCCGCTCACTTTTCCTAGGATTAAAATCCCAAGTCTCAGTTTTTGAAGTTTTTAAAGTTTTCCCGGGTTAGAATCCTCCATTTCATCACTTTACCTTGCATCACCTGCCCCACCTGTGTGATGTGGCTTTTTCCATCCCCTCTCCCTTTCCCGCCGCTATCCCTTTGTCCTGCCTCCACTGCCTGGACCTCGGCACACGACGACTCCTGTCTGCGGCCTTTCTGGGGGCCCCTGTACTGAGGGGGTGGTGCGTTTGTGCGTTCTTGTTATGCCCCCGCCCCCCGTAGTTTGTTGGCTTAAGGGTGAGCTTAAAAGTGGAAGTGTTTGTGGACTTGGAGGGGACTTCTTGAGTGGCTTTCAGCCGAAGGGACAGATGATATTTTATTATGAATTTACTTGGATCATGTGACAACCCTGAGAAGAACAGGCCAGCATTTCAGCTTTATGGCTTCATGTAGCGCCTGTTTCCCCACAGGCTTTATTGATACTGTATGATCAAGACAAACACTGTCACCATGGGGCTTTTGCACCTGAGGTTCTGCCCTTCATTGTGAAATAATATTCTCAGGGGACCCTTCTCAGGTACTGTCTATAATGCACCCCCATCTACACTCACCACTTTCACAGCCTTTTATTCATAACGCCTGTCTCTACCTGATACTAATTTTCCCCAACCTCATCCCTTTTACCTCATTACCCTTCCCTTCCCTCTGAAGCTCAGAAACCTCACTGTTTATTAGCAGGTGCTGCTTTTTTAAAAAATATTTATTTATACTAGAACTGGGGAACAGTCAGAGGTGCGGGAGGATGAGAGAATTCACCAGAGACACAGCAGGGAGCAGCAGAACAGGCAGAAGGACTGAAGACACTGTTTCAGGAGCAGCAGGCGAGGCAGGAGAGCTCAGCTGTGCCATGAGGGTCAGCTCCCTGGATGGGGATGAAACTCAGGCCTTAGTCATTATAGTTCCCCGATTTAATCCCTAGGTCACCAGGGAGGCCTGGTTATTACCTTTTTTTAGTGATAATTTGGTTGTAAATCTGTGTAGAACTTTGCCTGACATTCCCTGTGCCTCCAGATTCCTTTCTTATACTGAAGTGTGTTGCAAATGTGTCAGAATTATGGTTGTTTTCATTGTTATAAAATATACATAATATCTCACACTAGATATTTTTAATCCAGGAATTTTATGGCATTAACTATGTTCACATTGTTGCACAGATATCCCACCACCCAGGTTACACATTTGTAGATGGCAGGACTGGACACAGTGTAGGTTTTCTATGATCCAGCAGACTGGGTAAAGGAGTCAGAGTCCTCAGTGGTTTTGCAGGTTTTTATTGGGATTACCAGGTACATGGCAGGCAGGGGCACTGGGGGGCCGGTAGGCTGGTGTCAGGGCCCAGACCTGGGGCCCAGACCTGAACATCCGGGTACTTGCCTGAAGCAGGTACTGAATGTTAGCTCGAGGGAAGGTTTCAAGTTTCCTATTGTGACAACTGACCCCTTCCCCCTGCTTGCTCCTTGTGGCTTGTTTCCATTGGTGGTCTCTCCTTGTTCGAGATAACGAGAGACCTCCTCCTCTGAACCCTATATAACCTTGTACACATTCCCGAATAAATGAGACTGGCGATGATCCTGGCTTTGTCTCCACTCCTCACGTACACCTGTCCCATAACAAGCCCCTGCTTCCTCCCCCGGGTACCGCGTTGATCTGCCTGGCTGGCCCGGATATTTGGCGCCCAGCGTGTGGCCCGGGTACGAGGAAGAACTACAGAGGGAGAAGACACCCGAAAAGGAAGCTAGCTCAGGAGGAAGCCTTACCGACGTGGGGCCCTGCCACGTTGTGGATAAGGTAAGCTCAGGTACAGCATCTGAATCATGGGATAGGCAATAAGCAAACATGAGATATATGTAAAGCAATTAAAAGAGGCACTCAGGACGCGAGGAGTCAGGGTCACAAAAAAGGATCTACTCCACTTTTTTGATTTTGTTCAAGACCTGTGTCCTTGGTTCCCTCAAGAGGGCACAATAGATCAAAAAAGGTGGAAACGGGTAGGAGATGCTTTAAATGACTTCTATGAAGCCTTTGGCCCCGAAAAAGTTCCGGTGACAACATACTCATACTGGAATCTAATTAATGATCTAATTTCAAAAAGGGAAGCCTACCCTGATATTAAAGACACCATTTGCCAAACAGAACAACTGCTTAGAAGTGCTTCCCCCAGCATGGCAGGGGCCCCATTTCCCAATGATCACTGTGAGGACTTAGTTTTGTTTTACTTTGATGCGGAGGACAATCCATCCAAAGAAGAACAAAAAGAACCCTTAGAGAAAAATGAAAAGTCCTCTTCCGACCGGCCCAAAATAGAAAAGAAAAACAGAATTTATCCCTCTTTGAGCAAGTTTACTTCTGTGGCTACAAACCCTCCTTGCTTGTCTGAAGAAGAGGGCGGAGTTTTCCACTACTTAACTCCAAAAGTGAAATCAAAGTTGCTTCGCAACCTCCCCCCACTATCGCAAAAGGGGAGGATCCTGAGGCGGGCGAAGCAGATTGGGGCAACCTGGAGGAGGAGGCTTCACGTTACAATCCCCACTCTCCTCCTTATTACACGGTCGCTGTTGCCTCTGTGCCCTCACAACTCGCTGACCTTAATCTCGACCTTAAAATCCAAAATCGCCCATCTTGAGGAGCGAATCTGCCTACAGGCTCGTTATCATAAACTTTCCCTTCAGTTTCAACAGATCCAATTAACTTCTTCATCCAACTCAGATCCCGCTCCGCCATTACGGGGGAGGGGTGATGCTGAGGCCACTTCAAAGCCGCCGTTAGGGGGCGGGCTTGAAGCTGACCTTACCTTAAAGCCGCCATCATGGGGAGGAGTTAGCACAGACGCCATTTTATCTCCTCCCGCCACGGCTCCCGCTGCTTTGTCTGCTTTCCCGCCTCCCAAAAAACCCTTTTCCACGGCTTATGTCTCTCCTGTTATTAAAGCTCTAGGTGTTCAAGGCCAATGCTGCCGTTATATAATTTCCAACATTTAAATGAATTAAAAACCGCCGTTACCCAGTATGGTGCTAGTGCCCTTTTCACTCTCACAATTCTTGATTCTATCGCAGAAGGGTGGCTCATTCCCCTAGATTGACAAAATTTAGTAAAGGCTGTCCTTGACGGCGGAGATCATTTACTTTGGAGGACTAAATTTCAGGATCTCTGTACGGCCCTGACCCAGTTCTGATCTGGGGAAGGGGATCAGTATGTGTCTCTTCACAGACTCATGATGCAGCCCAATGGTTGCCTGAACGGCTTGTCAGATATGTTACAGATTTATTACAGCATGGTGACCGCTTCCTGACTCATCCTCTATGCTGAGGTGTTACTTTTCTCTTCAGCCTTTGCCGGCTTCAAGGATCCAGACAAGATTGTGTCTTTGACTCGACATCTTCATGGTAAACCTTGTGAGTACAGGTGGGGCTATTTCTCTACCGCTCCTAATGGGTATGTCTCTTACATTACTTGCCCTGGCCACATCACATATTTGGTCACTGTTGCAGGTTCCAGCCATAAGTCCAGCTATAAACGCCTCCGGACAGCTATAGGTGGCCCCTCACACAGAGGGCAGTGTACCTGCACTTCCTTTGCTGTGTCAGTACACTCCTCATGTTACAAGACCTTTTCTCAATGCACGGCCAATAATAATAAGACTTATTATACTGCTGTTCTTATCAGGAAACCCCCTGCAAGTCAGCCACAGGCCTCTACCTTGCTGAACACCTGTGGTACTAACAAAAAGGTGGGTGACACAGTGTACTGGGCAACTACTGCCCCAGTACATGTCACCGATGGAGGAGGTCCTCAAGACAAAGCCAGAGATCATTTTGTCAGTACAGTCTTAAAACAGCTTGCACCACGCCTTCCCCCTGCGCATAGCTACCATCCACTTGCCCTTCCTGCTGAAAGACAAAAGTTGGGCATTGACTCAAATACTGTTAATATCCTCCACTCCTCTTTCAATCTACTTAATTTAACAAATTCCTCACTGGCCAATAATTGTTGGTAATGCTTACAAATGGGTTTCCCTGTGCCTTTGGCCTTTCCAACAACCAATTCCTCACTTGCACCCGACCGTAATTGCTATTTCACGGTTCCCATTTTGGTTCAGTCTATCCAGTTTTTTGATACGCTGGGCGCAGTGGCGCACACCTGTAATCGTATGATACATGGGAGGCTGAGGCAGGAGGATCGCTTGATCGGCAGTTTTGGGCCACAGTGCGCTGCACCCAAGTGTGTCCGCATGTTCACCTCCTCAGACGTGGTGACCTCTCCGGGGGTGGGGGTACCACACCAGGCAGCCTGCGTAAACTGGCCGGCCCAGGTCGGTACCGTTCGGAGCACAGAGAGAGGCTCTCCGGCGTTCTGGAAATAAATCGCATCCATTGCCGGCTAACTGGACTGGTCAATGCGTGTTGGGTTTTCTCCTACCCGACATAGACGTTGTTCCTGGAAGTGAGCCCATGCCCATTCCAATGGTTGACCATTTTTTCAGTAAAAGTAAAAGAGCAGTACACCTTATTCCCTTATTTGCAGGCCTGGGTATAACTGCCGCCGTGGCCTCAGGGACAGCTGGATTAGGCATATCTCTCTCACAATGTACTAAACTGTCTCAACAACGTATTAATGATGTTCATGCTCTTTCTAGCACTATTCAGGATCTTCAGGATCAGGTTGATTCCTTAGCTGAGGTAGTCCTTCAAAATAGACGGGGCCTTGATTTGCTGACAGGGGAAAAGGGGGGTATTTGCTTGGTCCTGCAGGAGAAATGCTGTTTCTACGCCAACAAATCAGGAATCATCCGCAATAAAATCCGACAGTTACAAGATGACCTGGAAAGAAGACGCCAGGAACTAGCTGAAAACCACTCTGGACCGGTCTCAATGGACTCTTACCCTACCTTCTTCCCCTCTTGGGTCCCCTATTAACCCTTTTGATATCGGTTATCATGGGTCCTTGCATTTTTAACAGAATAATCTTTTGTAAGACAACAGATTCAGGCCCTTCAGGCAAAACCCATTCAGGCACATTACCATAAGTTGGAGATGTGAGATAAGGGAGTCTCTTACTCAGACTTATGCTCAGTCTGAAAAAATAAGACCCCTTTCCCCTGTGCGATGGACTGGTCAGACAATGACAGGTAAGATCGGGGACAGTCTCAAAATGGCTTGAGGTGCTGAATCGCCACATGTCTGTGACTCCTGATGACCTAAGACAGGTGCAGTCCCCGAGGGGTTCTGTCTTTTCACTCTCCCATTAGAAATAATAGAAAAGGAGGATCTGTCGGGGCCCAGACCTGGGGCCCAGACCTGAACAACCGGGTTCTTGCCTGAAGCAGGTACTGAATGTTAGCTCGAGGGAAGGTTTCAAGTTTCCTATTGTGATGACTGACCCCTTCCCCCTGCTTGCTCCTTGTGGCTTGTTTCCATTGGTGGTCTCTCCTTGTTCGAGATAACGAGAGACCTCCTCCTCTTAACCCTATATAACCTTGTACACATTCCTGAATATATGAGACTGGCGATGATCCTGGCTTTGTCTCCACTCCTCGCCTACCCCTGTCCCATAACAAGCCCCTGCTTCCTCCCCCGGGTACCGCGTTGATCTGCCCGGCTGGCTGGGACAGGCTGGTAGGCCTCCCAGCCCCCAGCAGGTCTTCACTCTGGGCTCTCTGGCCTTCCCTCGGCTTCTGCTTCTCTTGCTTCTCTCTCATCTTCTCCTGGCGTCATCATGATGCCGCCCTTAAAATGCCCAGCCTTAGCCCAGGTGAATCCTATCTACATATGCCAACACCCAATTCCAGGTGTCTGCCATCAGGCATGCATTCAAGACCGCAAGGATCCATCATCTATCCTGATGGTGGGAGTTCAGAAAAGCCTGACATTTTTTCCTTACCCTACAACATCCCATTCCCCCAGGTCAACACTGCTCCCCATTCCTCTTCACCCTCATCCTCTGGCAACTGCATTCTGCTGCTGTCTCTGAATTTGACTGCTTGGACCCCTGAATGAAATGGAATAATTGCCTGTTAGTCCACTTGCATTTTACTAGAATGTATCAGAATTTTCATTTTTAGGGCTGAATAACTGTCCATAATATATATATATATATATTCATTTATACCTCTGTTTACACACTAGTTCTTTCTAGATTTTGACAGGTTGTGAGTAATGCTGATATGATTATGGGCATGCAGATGTCAGTTTGTGCCGACGACCAGCCGCAGCAAAATGTCGTGTCAGGAGTCCCTGAAAGGATGAAACGGCCTAGGTGAAACCTTAAGGGCTGAGGGGAAGGGAATGAGGTAGTGAGGAGACACTGACACTGGATGAGGTACAAGTATCTTCTACTGAGGGGCTCAGCAGGTCTTTATTCATTTTTTGCAAGCAGTGAGATGACATCATCTTATGCATGGAAGCAAAGCAGAAACAATCAGTGCATTTTTTTCTCATAGGCTTTTGGCTGCTATGTGCTCTCAGCAAGAAGGCAAACTTCAAGGTTAATAGATTAAAAAAACTAAGCCTTACACTAAAACATTATTTCAGCTAGACAATTACCTAAGAGAGTGGATAGCTGCTGGTCCATCCCTATCAGCTAAAGCCTAAGCATCCAAAGACTCTTCTATTCATATGGCCTTCAGCTGGTGATCAGCTGCTTCTCAACCATCAGAACTTTTTCTACCTAGAAACTCCTTAACACAATTAACTTCATTTAAAAACTTTCCTAAGAAACGTCTTTTTAAAAAAGGAAACTTCTAAAAAAGCAAAAGAAGGACTTACTGTAATTGTTATACTGGATTGCTTGTCGGGCATGTACAATAAATTGTTTCCCATTGTCAAGTTGGCCAAATTGTTTAATAAAAAAATTCTAAACAGATAATTTTCTGTGTCATTTACTTACAGTATGCTGATACTTAGAAATTATTGCCTAATGTAGTTTCTGAGAAATTTTTTCTTGTTTTATGACCAAGAACAAAAAACAAAGGGATGTTAAATCTTCAGCCCCGTGGTGTGAGGCCCAAGGAATATTCAGCCCCACGGTGTGAGGCTCTTTTACTTAGCTGCTTGCCAGTGTCTTATCTGGCTGGGGCATCAAGGCCCCCTGCAGCAAGTTTGAGTCACTGCTTTGAATTCTTCAGAGTGTTCCCTGAAGTGGAATTGCTCTGTCTGCCATTCATTTTATGCTTCACTTACAAAGGAATGACCAGAATGCTTTCCCATGGCAGCTGTGCCACTTTATATGATGAAGTTAATAGAGCTTTTGTTTATTCACCATTCGATGGACATGAATATTGTTTTGCCACTTGAAAAATTTAAACCCTTCTACAGATGCCATCGTGTAGTGAAAATATTGTCACAGAAGTCCAATCATACGTGGGTCGCGGGCAACGTGGCATCATTTGAAAAGTTGGGCACACACCTAGAAAATGGTTACTTTTACAATGCAGCAACAAAGTGAAAGGATTTTAATTTATATTCACAAGAGGACACTAAAAACTAGTAAAGTGACACATTTGAAAGGATTAATTCAAGATCCTTAGAGTTTGCTAATGGTGTAGGTGGGAAAACCTAATTCTCTCATACCAATTTATCAACCTTTATACTGTAAGCATGCTTTTATATGGTTTGTTGTTCAAATTTAGCTGACATTTTCTTTTTTCTTAAAGTTTTATTTATTCATTTTTACAAGCACTGGGTACAGTCAGAAGTGCTGGAGGGTGAGAGGATTCACCAGAGCCAGAGTTGGGAACAGAACAAGCCAGGCAGACAAAATACACTGCTGAGGGGAGCAGCAGGCAAGACAGGAGAGGTCTGCCGTGCTATGGGGGACCCTCACCGGCTGGCCGGGATCGAACAGGCACTGCAGAGGCTGTGGTCACCTTCACAGTTTGGTGCTCAATGGCCTGCACCACCAGGGAGGCCCCAACATATTCTTTTGACATGCTTTTTATGACCGATGTGATTTTTGTTTAGAACAAAAATTTTTTTTTTTAGAACCAAATATTTTTATTCAGTTCAACAAAAATCACTTGTATAAAAGTTTCAAAAATATTAAAAGCCAAATAGTTCTAATACACACTCGCACACACAAACACACACACAACTTCTGGCCTGAGGAACAAAATATCACCCAGCCAGTCAGGATGCCGTGATGGCTCATGCTCAGGGTTGTTGAAATGCCCCACCCACCAATGCCCCACACACAAGATCTTGTTGGCTGCAATTGTGATATGAATATCAAGTCCTCCTGAAGTACTGGTGTTTTAATTGGAAGGACTCCTTGTCAAATTGAGTTATTTGATCTTGTAGAATTAAAGCAAGGCATGGGTGTCCTCTCCATCTACATTTTGACTGTTGTGAACAGTGGTGCTAAGAACATTCCTGTACAGGCTCTGGCTTTAACACCCACTTCCAATTATTTGGGATACACATTTAGGAGTGGAAATGTTCAACCGCACAGTTACTCTGTCTTTAACTTTAGTGGAAAATATCCAGCTGTGTCAGGTATAGTTTGCCCAGTGTTTGATTTCCCAAAATCATACTTGCCAGTATCTGTTATTTTATTTCAGTTTTTTAAAAGATTTATTTATTTATTTATACAACACTGGGTACAGTCAGAAGCGCAGGAGGGTGAGAGAATTTACCAGAGCCAGAGCAGGGAGAATAACAGGCAGACTGACAAAATACACTGCTGGGGTGAGTAGCGGGCGGCATGAGAGGTCTGTGCACCATGTGGGACCCTCGCCAGTGGCTGGGGATCAAATCGGTGCTGCAGAGGTTGCGGGCAGCTTCACAACCCAGTGCTCAACCGCTGCACCACCGGGGAGGCCCAGTATCTGGTATTTTACAATTCTCACCAATGGGATGTGTGTGAAGGGGCACAACACTGTGTATGTACTGAAGGGTCATCACTGTCACTTTGCTCTGCCATGATATTTGACATTGGAGTGTGAGCCTTGACACTGATTATTTTTCACTATTGTCTTAGCTGTCTGTGGGCCCTCGCACATCCATATATCAAAGTAGGCTCATCTTGCAGTGTTTCCCCGTTGTGCATTTCATAGGAATCCCGTTCAATCTGAATATGTCATGATGATTGTCATCTAAGCAATATTGATTCATTCAGTTAACAACTGTGGATGCTTTTCCCATTTATTTAGGGTTCCTTTCATCGGTGTTTTCTAATTTTCAGTGTACAAGTCCTCCACTTGAGGCATTAATGTTTTCTTACATATTTTATTAATGTAGACATTATCTCAAATGTATTTAATCTTTTAAAAAATATTTTCCTTTTTTAACTGGTTGCATGTATACATAATATAGATGTTGGGTTGTATTTGGAAATTAGTTTACAATTTAACATTTTTTGTTTATTTATATATAATGATATCATCTGCCATCTGTGAATAGACAGGCTTTTACGTTCTCCATTCACACACTGGATGCCTTTTATTTCTTTCCTCATTGCTCTGAAAGAATTTCCAGTAAAATTGGGAATGACAGTGGTGAGAGTTGTTATCCGGCCTCATTCTTTACACCTGGGTTAAGCGCTGAGGTCTCAAAACAGAACATGATATTCATTATTATTTTTTTATATAATACTCTATCATATTGATAAAATTCCCTTTTATTCTTGCTTTTTCAGTGATTATATCATGAAAGTGTGCTGTATTTTATAGAAAGCTTTTTCTGATCAGTTGATAAGATCCATGATTTTTCCTCACAATTCATGGGTTTATTGAATGTCATGGGTTTAGGATGTTAACAAACCGAAATGTCTGGGAAAAACCTACTAGTTTGTAGTGTCCCCATCTTTTAATAAGCTATTGGTTACATATTGTTATTTTCTGGAGGATTCCTAGGGATTAAAGGACCAGGTCTTTAGTTTTCTGTTCTTGTGATGATTTTTTTTTTTTTTGATTCGAATGAATGTAGTTGAGTGTTCCTGTTTTAGAAAATTAGGGTCATATATTATTTTTTGAGGGGGTAGGGAATAAGAATTCAGGTTTAAATTTGAGTGAGAGTGAGGGTTAATGTGCATTAAGTTTAGGTTATATGATAACTAAGATAATAGTCATTATTTAGGGTTACAATGATAAAATATGTTCTGTTTCTCATTCTGATTTGGATTGTTTTGCAACCAAGAATTTGTGGCCTGGAGTGGGGTGAGTATGAATGAGTGTGTGGTTTTATGTTTATTTTTCCCAACTAATCTATCTGATATTCAGTGTGATGTTAAGTGTCTTACTAAGTGTATCCTTAACACATGATTTCAAATTTGTCTGATATTTAAATCAATCCTTGTTTTCTTTTTATATCCTGACTTTCACTCAACAACATGCAGGCAAGGTGACCCACATACTGGATTTAGCTAGAGTCTCTGTATTTTCACTGATGCATAGTATTCCACTTAATGCACAGTAACTTCTCCCTTCTATCTACATGCACAGTATATTATTCCGTACATATTTTATATCCATGCTGGATTAACACTCTTTACAATTTTATAACGTTCTCCCTTCATTTAACATTATAACACAAGTATTTTTAAAGTCATTGAAAGCCAGAATGATGGCACCTAATTGCTACATTTATTGTCACATATTTGACTCTTTCCTGGAGTTCTGATGGAGATTGTTTCCTGTATTTGTTAGTACAAGAAAGTGCTGGTTAGCATCTTTACTGATATACATTTTTATTTGTGTTCACAGTATTTCCTTAGGTCATATCTCAAAAACTGCATTACTATTTCTTTTAATGCACATGCATATATATAATATTCCAAATTCTAATAGCTGAAGTCAAAGTTCCCCGCAGAAGGACAATACAAAGTTTTTCTGAATGAGCCAGAACCCCTATTTCAGCGGGTTCTTGCCTCCACGTCATTCTGTCTCCCCATCTTGAAGGCTCCGACATCACACACTCCCGCATCCTGCCCCCCTCTGCGCGGGCCTCCCCCCTCCATGACTCTCCTTCTGCTGCCTCTCCCCTTGGCCTGGCTGACCCGCCCCTCGGCCCCGGCTCCATCGCCCCTGCAACCCCTGGCCAGGCCTGGGGCCTCTGCCCACCATTATCCTGCCTGGGCGGCACCGCCCCCCCCGCCCAGCCACCAGGCGGCGCGCGACAAGTCTCCATGCCTGGTTCCCCCGCGAGCCTGTCCGTCCTCGGCCTCGCCCCGCCCCCTGCGTGTTGACGTCACGTCCCTGCGCGCAGACGCTAGAGCGGAAGTGGCAGAGACGCGGGGCCTGGCAGAGCAGCCTGCGGGCCAAGGAGGGAGCAGCCCGGGGCAGCGTACAGGCGGGGAGCGCGCCGGCTGGTGGCGGGGCGGGGAGAGGCAGGGAATAATGGGGGGCGGGACGCCCCGTCTCTCCCTGTGGGGGCAGCATGTTCGGGCCTGTGTGGTCGCGGGTGAACAATCCTCGCGTGTTTTCAGTCACGGGGCGCGACTTGCTGTGGAGTCGCGTGGAAATTCTACGTTAACGGCGTCGTGGAGACGCGGGGTGTTCGCCCCCGTGTAGTTGGGTTTTCTGAGCTTCAGCGCAGCAGGACGGGCGGGGCGCCCCGTGAGCCCCCGGGTTCTCCCGCTGGCCCGGCCCTGGGCCGCCCCGACACCCGCCCCTGCAGCCCTGGCCCTGCGCCCGCTCCCGCCTCCCCCGCTGCTGGGGTCTCCTCGGCACTCGCTGCTCCAGACTCCGGTGAAGCTCTTGCCTGCGGGAGCCCCGTTTCTTTAGGAACCACCCGGAGCAAGAGGGAGGTGAGGACAAGTCGCTGCCGGTGGCTGGTGCAGGGGGGCCAGTCAGGGGACCCGGGGCGGGGCGGCTGGGGGTGCAGAGCTCTGCGCGGGTATTTTTGGGTCCTGGATGACGCAGACCTCTCCTGCCGCGCCCGCTTCCCCTCAGTAGTGTTTTCAGTCCTTCTGGCTGTTCTGTTCCCCACTCTGGCTCTGGTGTGTCCTCTCACCCTCCCGCACATCCCGCCTGTGCCCCGGTTTTAGTATAAATAAAAAAAAAAAAACTTTTTAGAAAAGTAACCAAACATGATTGTCAGTCATAGGAGACGGCCTTTCAAAATAGCCTTTTCTGTGATGATCCCCACACAGCGGCTCGCTGCTGCACCTACCAGAGGAAATTCCTGGAGATCTAGACCAATTGATAAGAAATGGATTCCTCAGCATACCTGCAGTATTATTCAGGATGAGACCCCCCTTTGATTGTTAATGTGTTGATCTAGCTTATCTATCCAAGTGGGGAACATACCAGAAGCTGTGACTAGTGTCCTCAGGATGTTGGTATTCATGGTGATTGTTTTGTGATTCATGTTTCCTCTGTTGACAGATTTCTCAGGGAACTTGTGTCATTTTGTGATTAGATTAAAAAAAGGTTAATTTCATAGTTCTAATGTTTAGATTTTTGCATTATCACTTATCATTATTTAAATAATGACAGAATTCCTTATAAAACTGAGGTTTTACTAAGTTTAACAATGAAAGTTTGTTAAATAATTAAGTCACTTTGTATAAAATCATTGAGCTTTCAAGTAACCTTTTATTTCTTGTCAGGTAGGAAGCTAATTTTCTATCTCTTTGAAAGCCTGTGCTTATATCTAATTTATCTATTCTAAACACATGATAGTGTAACAGCCATTACATGTTTTACTAAAAACGACAGATACAATAATGCTAAATAGATGTAAATTGAGATGAGTGTTTGCAAAGAAAAGCATGTATTAACAATATATATTTTATTATGTTTTTCTTTTAATAGAGGCATGCTTTATTTATTTATTTGTTTGTTTGTTTGTTTATACATGCACTGGGTGCAGTCAGAAGCGTGGGAGGGTGAGAGAATTCACCAGAGCCAGAGTGGGGTGCAGAGCAGGCAGAAGGACCGAAGTACACTGCTGAGGGGAGCAGCGGGCAGCAGGAGAGGTCTGCGCGCCATGTGGGACCATCCTCTGGTGGCCGGGGAGCAGCCGGGAATTGAACCGGCACCGCAGAGGCCGCGGGCAGCTTCGCAACCCAGCGCTCAACTGCTGCACCACCGGGGAGGCCCAACAATATATATTTTAAAGGTAAAGTAAAAGATAAAGTAAAAAGTTTTAAAGCAAGTGTTAAAGGTCTGAGAGAGGGAGAAAAAGAAATATTAAGAAAGCAAAAGTGTTAACCAATAAGAAAGCAAAAGTGTTTACCAATAAGAAAGCAAAAGAAATGGTCAAAGGTCTGAATGACAAATTTTAGAAAAAGAAATTTTGTGTGCTCAAGTGACTTATGGGAAAAGATTTTAAATGACTTAAATATCAGTAGTGTACCTATGTAACACCAAATTTTAGTCTTTTTTTATATAACAATCAAGGTATTGGTCCTCCCTGGTGGTGCAGGGAGTTAAGCACAGCACTGTAAAGCTGTCGGTAGCCTCTGCAGCAAGACTTCAATGCCCCAGCCCACCAGGGAGTTACCCACATGGCGCAGCAGACCTCTTCTGTCTCGCCCCCTGCTCCCCTCTGCAGTGGATTTCAGTTCAGGCTGCCTGTTCTGTTCCCCACTCTGTCTCTGGTGAATACTCTCTCTTTCTCTCTCACACACACACATATGCACATAAACACACACACCCTGCACCTCTGGCTTGTACCCCAGTTCTATGCATAAATAAATACATTGTTAAAATAAATAAATAAATTGATGGCATTCTAAAACTGCTTTCTATGGCTTCCTGTAACAAATTAAAGTCTGTTCAGATCATCTAAAAATCGGGGTGCTCTTTTACCCTCATGTTACTTTGCTGAGCCTTGTCAGAGGAAGAGATACCTATTCTTGACTCACTCTGAATTTTTTCAATTGATGGACTAATGCTTACCGGACAGCTGCTAGAAGACATACAGGGGCAGCTGTGGTCAGAGCACCGGTACGGTGCCTCATGCAACTCTACTGGGTTTTTCTTCCCTATGTCGTCATTTCTCCTGAGTGTGGGGAGGGGTCATCTGTACTTTGATATTGAATTTGCTCTTTGAGCTGCTGTCCAGGGCACCCCAGGACTGACTTCTAATAGGAAGGCTTGAACAGATCAACCCTAAAGTGGTACACAAGGTGTGTGGCTCTTTTGTAATTGCTCTAACTAAACTTACTGTTTTCCAAAGTCTTAGGCTTGTAGGGTGACAACTAGATCCATGCCAGGTGTGGCTGTGCCCGCCAGTGCAGGGCCAAGGCAGCCCCTGTGTGCCAGGGGAAGCACCGTCTGCAGGCTGTGGACCTGGGCCTGTGGCTCCTTAGGGTCACCTCCCCTTTGCAGCCAGGGGACCTGTGTCTGCTGACCCAGGCAAGTTGGCTTCTCTGAGTTCTGCTTCAGCCAGGCAATAACACATACCCCATGGACCTGCCTGCCCCTGCACCCCCACATTGGTGCTTTCTTCTGCCTTTCCCCAGCAGGAAGGGTACAGCCTTACCTAAGTGACCTGCGGCCCCGGGCCAGCAGAGGCTCCCCTCTCAGACTGAGGAGCCTGTGGCCACTGGCATCCAGCTTCCTGCCCTCCCTGCTTCCCAGGGTCCCTCCGGAGCACTCCTGAGCTTTCTGCCCACCTCAGGGAGCCCCCAGGCTCCCTCAAGCCATCCTCTCTGCTCTGCCCTCCTGGTGCAAACCGTTTTCTCCCGCCTGCCTTTTCCCATGCGAGATGGGGGTGTGGCGTGGGGCCGGCAGCCCCTACTCCCGAGGCTGAGGGTGGCCCTGGGCCTGCGGCTTGAAAGACGGGAGCGGGGGAGGGAAGCCGCTGGCCAAGGCACGTCTGGAGTGCAGGGCACCCTCTGGTGTGTGTGGGGGGCACTAGCGGCAGGGAGAGGCTCCAGCTCCTGCTCCTCCATCAGCCCCTCTTCCCCAGTCTCCTCTCATCCAGAACCCTTGCCCGCCCCCTGCACTTCTTCTTCCCCACCCCCTCCTGCCCTGCATCCCAGGCTGCCCCGCCTTGCCAGCTCTGCCCCTGCCCTTCACCCATCCTCTCTGCCCCTCTCCAGTTGCCAGCCCAGCAGCAGGTGAGTCACCTGTCCTGAGCCACAAGTCCCCCTCGACCTCTAACTAGACCCCCCCTCAGCCGGGCACCACCCTTCCCTAGCCTGCAGGGGGATGTTCCGTGATGGGGCTCCCCAGCCCTGCTTCGCCTGGGCTTTAGTCTGTTGTGGTGACACAGCCCAGTGGGCCTCGGTGACCCTGGTGCCCCCTGTGGGATCGCGCCTGCCCTGTCCTATAGACATCTGTAAATACACTTGTGTGCATTCAACGCACACACACGCACACACATGAACACACACACACAAACACACACATGCATGCGCACACACATGCACACACACACACAACTCTGGTGCTGGGAACCCCGAGCTGACCCGCAGGAGCCCCTGGCCCAGCTGCAGGGAAATGCTGCGCCCCGCCCGCTCCGGCCAACCCCTGCGCCCCAGCAGCCCCCGCACTCCTGCCTGGCACAGTCACCCTCAGCACCCCCTGCCCTGCCCCGAGCGGGTGCTTTGCCAGCAGCTGTGTGGTTCCAGCGCCGCATCCTGAGGCCTCTCGCTGCAAGCAAAGCCCATTTCTGACAGGCGGGAGCGACAGGCTGCGGGTGGCTGTGCCCCGGGAGTTCAGGGGGAAGGGAGGGTTTAAGCGGGGGGGGGGGCGTGCAGGGGTGCCCGGAAAGCCTCCGTCTTTCCCAGGCTGCCCTGGAAAGCACCTGGACGTTCGCTGGTTATCTTCTGAGCCCTGCTGTGGCCACCAGGGGTAGGTGCCAGCCTGGAGGCTGTGTGGGGTCCGGCTGGGCGCCCCAGCGGAGCAGGGGGAAAGCAGAGATGCCCAGGCTGGAAGCCAGTACCTGGGGTGCTGGCACCCTGCTTTCCTTCCACAGGACTCGACCAGGTTTCCCAGCCTTGTCATCTGAGCAGGACCCTGGCCCTCCCGGGCGGCGCGCAGCCCACAGGCCGGCAGGCTGGAGAGCTGAGCGGGGCCAGACACGCCAACACCGCGTGGGTGCACCTCGCCACCCCAAAGCCTGCCCTCTGCCCGCGGGACCCAACCCCGCGCGGCGCCCCACCCCAGGTCGCAGGGCCGCTGCCGAGACAGATGATTCTAAGTCACGCAGTGAATTTGGTTTATTCAGAAATAAAAGTGCTACAGCCGGGAACCACACCCTGTCCTGGCCTCCTCCGTCTGGCGCAGGTGAGTGACAAGTAAGTTTCCTCCATGCCAAATAATTCATAGACGCCTCCTCTCCCGGGGTGTCCCAGGACAGCGTGCACGCCACGGGTCAGCCCTGCGCCCTCCGCCCGGCCTCCACCAGCCACCGCGGCCCGGCCTCTGAGCCAAGCCCATTTGTCCACATGGCTAGGGGAGTATGTGTGTACCCCCAAATTGCCCAAATAAGCCACGCATCCCCTCCATGGGGACTTTTTGTAAAAGCAGCACCAAAGTCCACCCCTCTGCAGATCCGGGGTGGCTTCCAAGATACGTAGGCACAGAGGCTCATGGGACTTTTTAAAGACTGCAAGTGGAGGCCACCCCTTTGCGGATTGGGGTGGCCTCATGCCTGCTGGACTTTTGTGAGGGGGGATGGGGGAGGCCACCCCTTTGCGGATTGGGGTGGCCTCATGCCCACAGGTCTTTTGTGAGGGGGATGGGGAAGGCCACCCCTTTGCAGACTGGGGTGGCCTCATGCCCATGGGAATTTTGTGGGGAGGGTCAGGGGAGGCCACCCCTTTGCAGATTTGGGTGGCCTCATGCCCGTGGGACTTTTGTGACAGGGGATGGGGGATGCCACCCCTTTGTGGACTGGGGTGGCCTCATGCCTGCCGAAATTTTGTGAGGGGGGATGGGGAGGCCACCCCTTTATGGATTGGGGTGGCCTCATGCCCGTGGGACTTTGGTAAGAGTGGGATGGGGGAGGCCACCCCTTTGTGGATTCGGGTGGCCTCCTGCCCATGGGACTTTCATGAAGGGGGGACAAGGGAGGCCACCCCTTTGCAGATTGGGGTGGCCTCATGCCCCTGGGTCTTTAGTGAGGGGGGATGGAGGAGGCCACCCCTTTGTGGATTGGGGTGGCCTCATGCCTGAGGGACTTTTGTGAGGGGGGATGGGGGAGGCCACCCATTTGCGGAATGGGGTGGCCTCATGCCCATGGGTCTTTTGTGAAGGGAGACAGGGGAGGCCACCCCATTGCGGATTGGGGTGGCCTCATGCCCGTGGGACTGTTGTGGGGGGGGACAGGTGAGGTGGGAGGTGAGGGGGAAGTGAGACAGGTGAGGGGGAGACAGATTGGGGTGGCCTCATCCCCGTGGGACTTTTGTGATGGGGGGATGGGGGAGGCCACCCCTTTGTAGATTGGGGTGGCCTCACGCCCACAGGGCTTTTGTGAGGGGTTGGCAGGGGGAGGCCACGCCCTTGCAGTGACTGGGGACGGGGGATGCCACCCCTTTCCAGATTGGGGTGGCCTCACGCCCGTGGGTCCTTTGTGAAGGGGGACAGGGGAGGCCACCCCTTTGTGGCACTCTCTGGCTAGTCTAGACAGGTGTGCAGGGACTTCGAAGTGCTGCCCCACTCCACATGGTCAGGGAGACACCTTTCCCTAAGATGCTGGGGTCTGCATCTGTTTCCCCCATTGGAAACCTCGTGGGACCCTCACCCAGTGGCCGGGAATCGAACTGGCGCTGCAGAGGCTGCGGGCAGCTTCACAACCCAGTACTCAACTGCTGCGCCACCAGGTGAGGCCCATGATAGCTAAAATTTTTTTGAGGATAGTTGCATCAGTGTTAATTAGGGAGATTGGCCTGTACATTTCATTTTTTTGTGTTGTCCTTGTTTGGTTTTGGTATTAGTGTAATGTTGGCTTCATAGAACGTGATTGTTATTAACCCTTCCTTCTCAATTCTTTGGAAGAGTTTGTGAAGGATAGGCACTAATTCGTCTCTGAATGCTTGGTAGAATTCATTTGTAAATCCATCAGGTCCTGGGCTTTTGTTTTGGGGAGGTTTTTGATTATCATTTCAATTTTGCTGCATGTAATTGGTCTGTTTAGGTGTTCTATTTCTTCTTTATCTAGCTTTGGGTGATTGTAGAGTTATAGGAATTTGTCCATCTCCTCTAGATTGTTGAACTTGTTTCCATATAACTGTTCATAGTAGTTAGTGATTATTCTTTTGATTTCTGCTGTGTCCGTTGTGATTTTTCCTCTTTCCTTTATGATCCTGTTTATTTGTGCTTTCTCCCTTTTTCCTTTGTGAGCCTGGGTAGGGGTTTGTCTATTTTATTTATTTTTTCGAAGAACCAGCTCTTGGTTTCATTGATCTTTTGGATTGTTTTTGTTTTGGTTTGTTTTGTTTTGATTTCATTTGTTTCTTCTTTGGTTTTTATTATTTCTTTTCTTCTACTTTTTTTGTTGTTGTTGTTCTTCTTCTTCTTTTTCTAGATCTTTGAGCTTCAAGATTAGGTTTTTTCTTTGAGTTCTTTCTTGTTTCTTGATGTGAGCTTCTATTGCTATATACTTTCCTATTATTACTGCTTTTGCTGCATCTCATACATTTAGGAAATCGGTGTCCTCCTTGTCATTCAATTAAAAGAATTTTTTAATTTCTTCTTTGATCTCCTCATTAGTCCAGTGGACTTCCAGTAGTGTGTTTTTCAATCTCCATGAGGCAGGAGAGTTCCTTGCCTTCTTTTTATGGTTTATTTCTAGTTTGATGCTTTCATGTTCAGAAAAGATGGTTGGTAGGATTTCAGTCTTGGTGTATCTGTTGATGTTTGTCTTGTGTCCCAGTATGTGATCAATCCTGGATAATGATCCGAATGTGCTTGAGAAAAATGTGTACTCCTTTTTTTGGGGGGTTTAGTGTTATATAGATGTCTGTTAAGCCCAAGCGCTCTAGATCCTTATTTAGAGCTTTAGTGTCTTTACTTATTTCTTTTCTCGTTGATCTATCCATTGTTGATAGTTGTGTGTTGAAGTCTCCCACTACGTATGTGTTTTCTCTGATGTCTGTTTTCAGAGATGACAATAGTTGTCTGATATATTTTGGTGTTCCTTCGTTTGGTGAATATATGTTAATGGGTGGTATTTCTTCTTGAAGTATTGTCCCCTTGATCATAATGTAGTAACCATCGGGGTCTCTTTTATCTTTTTGTGTTTGAAATCTATTTTATCTGATATAAGTATAGCTGTTCCTGCTTTCTTTTTTGGTCCATTTGTTTGTAGGATTGTTCTCTATCCTTTAACTTTGAGTCTATTTTTATCTTTTGTAGCTAAATGTGTTTCCTGGAGACAGCAAAAGTTTGGGTTTTGTTTCTTAATCCAGCCAGCGACTCTGTGTCTTGTTATTGAAGAGTTTAGTCCATTTACATTTAGATTTAATATTGATATGTTTGCATCTGTATTTGCCATTGTGTTTTTCTTTCCTTTTATTTTATTTATTTATTATTTCAATAACTTTTTTTTTGGCCTTCTTTCATGTTATTCGTCCCTCTGAGGTTCTGACTTTAGGATTCCTTGTAGTTTTTTTTTTTTTTTTTTTTTTTTTTTGGAGTGGGGGTTTAGTTGTAATGAAATTCCAGAATTTCTGTTTGTCTGGGAAGGTCCTTATTCTTTCTTCATAGAGGAAGGAGAGCTTTGCAGGATTGAGTATTCTTGGTTGGCATCTGTTTTCTTGGAGTCTGTTGAATATGTCCCTCCACTCTCTCCTTGTCCATAGTGTTTCTTTGGAGAAGTCTGATGTCAGCCTGATTGGTTTTCCTTTGAATATTATCTGTTTCTTCCCTCTTGTCAGCTTCATTATTTTTTCCTTGTCCTGGATTCTTGGGAGCTTTACTATTATGTGTCTTGCTGTATTTTTCCTTTCGTTGTGGAATTTGGTGTTCTTCTTGCTTGTTGTATATCAATTTTCAGCTCCTTCTTCACATTTGGGAAGTTCTCTTCAATTATCTCCTTGAATATTTTCTCTGTTCCTACATCTCTCTCCTCTCCTTCTGGGATTCCTATAACTCTTATATTTTCCTTTCCTCATGGAGGCAGATAGTTCCCAAAGTATTTCTTTGGTCTTTTTCCTTCGTATTTCTCTTTCCTTTTCTGTTTTGGTTCTTTATATTTCTGTGTCTTCAAGAGTATTTATTTGTTCTTCCATTTCATCTGCTTCCATTTATTCTGCTTTCATTGCTTTCCACAGAGTTCTCTAGAGCCTCCATTAATTCTTTGATCTCCTGCATTTCTTTTACTTCCCTCTTTAGGGACTCATTTCATTTTTCTGTTTGTTGATTATTTTCCCTTATCATTGTTTTCTTTTATGACTTCTGTAAGTTTTTTAATCATGGCAATTTTGAATTCTCTTTCTGGTAGGCTCAGAAGTTCTTCCAAGTTACTGTCGTTGCAATCTGGGGGGTGGTTTTCTTTATATGGTGTGCTTTTTTTTCTGAGGAGTTGCTGGGTTCCATGTGGTTTTTCTACTCCATAATGCCTGTTTTCTAATTTGCCATATGCATTGGGACACTGTTGCTGGGACTGGACGGCATTTTGGGCGAAATTCCCAGCTTACCACTGGCTGTTTGAGGAGCCATCTGCCGGTTTCAAGCAGGCTTTACTGAAGAAAGGTCCCTGTTCTAAAAAGGTGATACAGTTTTGCACTCCTCTGTGTGCCCTGTCTGCCCCGGCAGTGAGTTCCTGCTCCCCTCTGGGCTGGGACTAGAGGCCAGAAGGGGACTGGCATGAGTGAACTTCCCAGCTCACCTCTGGCTCCTCCGGGAGACTTCTGCCGGTTTCAAGCAGTCTTTACTGAAGAAATGTCCCTGTTATAAAGTGGTGATGTGGGGACACACGCCCTGTGCACCCAGTCTGCCCCAGCGATTGGTTCCCGCTCCTCCTCTGGGCTTGGACTGCAGGCCAGAAAAGGGCCTGGTATGGGCAAATTTTGAGCAATTTTTATATCTTTGGAAAATGCCATTGAAGTTTTTATTGGGATTACACTGATTCTGTAAATTGCTTTGGGTCAGATGCACATTTGGTTTGTTGATTCTCCCAAGCCAAGGGAAGGGAATATCTTTCCATTTCTCTTTCTTTTCTATTTCTATTAACAATATCTTACTCTTTTCTTGGCATCTTTACCTCCTTTGTTATGTTTACTCCATGGTACTTCATCTCATGATTATATGTGGGATTGTTTTCTTAACTTCTTTTCTAGTTAATGTTGTGCATATAGAAGGCAATTGATTTTTGTGTGTTTTTTTTTTTTTAAAGTTTGGCTTATTTATTAAGTTAACACAAGTTGACAACATTGTGTTTATTTAATTATTAATTAATTAATTTATTTATTTATACAAGCACTGGGTACAGTCAGACGTGCATGAGGGTGAGAGAACTCACCAGAGCCAGAGCAGGGAACAGAGCAGGAAGACTGATGAAGTACACTGCTGAGGGGAGCAGCGGCTGGCAGGAGAGGTTTGCGCACCATGAGAAACCCTTGTCAGTGGCCGGGGATTGAACTGGCACTGTGAAGGCTGCAGGCATCTTCGCAGCCCAGCGCTCAACTGCTGCGCCACCGGGGAGGCCCTGTGTGTTGATTTTTTACACTTTTAACTACACTGAAGTGGCTTATTATTTTAATTTGTTTTTCAGTGGAATCTTTTGTTTTCCTAGTGTATATTACATTGTCCACAGCAGATTTAATTGTGCTGAAATGTTTAAATCCATACAAGTGAGAGACAGTAAATGTTTTATTAGTTTAAACATTTTAATTATGTTATACAAAACTGACAAATTGTAGGCAATGAATATTCTTAGTCTATGTTTATAATAGTCTGATTAAGCTTCTTCATTCAATACGTGTATTGAATTCTCATTATACCCCATAACCTTCTCTAGATATCCCATAAATTTATTGACCTGTAAACTATGACAGTAGCTAGAATTAATAATAAGAATGTTATCTATCATCAGAAAAAATAAAAATGCCAATGATTTAAAAGAACAGCAGAAATTTGTCAACCCAAAAGTTCAAAGATGGAGATGTTGCCATCTTCTAACCATTCCTGGCTGCCTCCAAACTTACATTGTGCCTACACGGTCCTCACCTGGGCTGAAGGCAACGTCAGCCTGATTAGCATCCTCAGAGTGTGAATGTCTGAGAATGAGTTAAATGTCTGATATCCAGTTGGAACTGCATATTATCATGAAATATTTTGGTGTGAAATTTTCATATTTATGATATGTAAATCCAATGAGGTTTCTCGTTTGAACTACTCCACATGGAAACACAAACACTCTGAGAACCCCATAATAATGTGGCCAAAATGACATTGTCCTCAAATTCCCAGAAATTCTAGGAAATTAAATATATGGGGATAAACACACAAGGAAAGTGTGGCGTGATGTTGTGAGTGCCCTTCCTCAACTATCTCTGCAAATATTAGAATATTGCGTAGTTCATTAGCTAGTATTTTTTTTACCATTATAGCTTCCAAAGTTCCTTTATTGTTTCTTGAAAAACCCTACACACTATTTCAGTTAATTTTTAGTAATTATACTGCACATGAAATTAATAGCTTTCACAGCCACTGTCTTATATCTGGTGTCCACTGTGTGCTGAGTGTGTTTATGGTAAATGCTGGTGGCACCCACACCAGAGCCTCCAGGAGGGTCTCTACCACATCATGTGTGGGTCCTTGTCCACAGAATGTCGTGACCACTCAGTTTCCAACTTGGGCCCTCAGATCTTCCTTATGCGAGGAAGGCCTCACTCACAAAGTACAGGGGATTCTGTCCCACCCATAGCCCCTGATCCCACATGTGACCGCGCGTGTCAGTAACATGAAAGGGGAAGTGCCTTAGAGACTGGAGATGCTGCCCCAGTGAGAGAACTTCTGCTGATGACTTAAATGAAACCCAACCATCGCCCCTCAGCCAAGAGCACAAAAATGGAGAACAGCAGATAAATGCTGAAGTTAGATGACCTTCATTGTACAGAGAATATCAAAGTGCAACAAAGTGTTAAAATGAGGAAAAATCAATGCTAAATGAGTGAATGAGCAGAAGAATATATGAAGTCATTGTAAATATATCTTAAAAATGAGCATATATATTTAAATTATACAATGAAATTATATAAAATTAAAAGAATATTAAGGGGACAATAATGTGAAAATTTAAAATAAATGTTTCATAATAGAGTCATAAACTAATCTTCTCTTACATTTTGGTGAGTCTCTCCTTCATCAGTCTCCCTACAGCCAACTTCATGGCTTGGTTCCTCAGACTGTATATGACTGGATTAAAGGTGGGGGGAACCATTGTGTAGAACATAGAAATGACCAAGTCAGACTTGGAAGGAGTCCCTGAGGTCAGCTTCAGATAAGCAAAGCATCCAGTGGAGAGAAACAGCACCACAACCAGCAGGTGGGGAAGGCAGGTGGAGTAGACTTTGGCCTTCCCTGCTGTGGATGGGATCTTCCTGACAGCAGAGAAGATATGGACATAGGAAATGACGATGAAAATGAAACAAAAGGAATCTGTCACTACACTAGTGAGAATAGAGACAAGTTCGTTGATTAAATTTCCTGAGCAGGAAGTAGCCAATAACTGGGGGATGTCACAGAAGAACTGGTGGACAACGTTGGACCCACAGTAGGACAAGGAGAAGGTTTCAGCTGTGTGCATCACAGCATGGATACCCCCACCCAGCCAGGACACAGCTGTCAGCTGCACACACCTGTCCCTGCTCATGATGATGTCATAGTGCAGGGGGTGGCAGATGGCAGCATAGTGGTCATAGCTCATCACCACACATATGTGAAACTGCAGCCCCTGAAGGAATCAGCACAAAGACCTGGAGGACACAGCCTGGGAAGGAGATGGAGCTGCTGTGTCTCAGAGAGTTGGCAATGGACTTGGGGACTGTGGCTGAGAGGAAGCAGAGGTCCGAAAAGGACAGACTCTTCAGGATGAAGTACATGGGGGTGTGGACGTGCCGGTCCAGGGTGGTGATGAGGACGATGACCCCGTTCCCCAGGAGGGCGCACAGGTAGACCAGGGAGAAGAG
The DNA here is from genome assembly GCF_014898055.3 of Talpa occidentalis. Classification (NCBI taxonomy): domain Eukaryota; kingdom Metazoa; phylum Chordata; class Mammalia; order Eulipotyphla; family Talpidae; genus Talpa; species Talpa occidentalis. The sequence continues at coordinate 5,352,641 of NW_023601851.1, read as the reverse complement.
CAGCAGGTGCAAGAAGCTCATTGTCCCTTGGGTGGGAAACCCAAGGAGAAAGTATACTGTCACAGCCGTGAGATTGGTCACCCGAGGAGCCATCATCTATGTAAAAACATCGAGCTGAATAAAGCATGACACCTACAAGGACAGTCACAGGCTTGTCCCAGTGGTCACTCTGAGGCTGTGGAGTGGAGCAGCTCCATGTCTCTCACTCTGTTGAGCCTTTAGTGTTCAGCTCCAGAAACGCGCATTTATCACACTGGATCTGGGATTGGGAAGGAGGGACATTTTGGTGATCATAGGATTCTGCTCTGTTTGATCTCATAACCAGACTAACAGTCCCTCCCCACTGCCCCAGTTCTGTTGCTCCTGCCTCCTGCCCAGGCCCAGCGTCTCCCGCCGAGCACACCTCCCAGAGGTTGTCCAGGGCACAGCCCCAGCGGACACGTGGACATGCCCAGACCCTCCCCACCTTGGAGAGCCTTTCCCTGCTCCTGCAGCACAGCCCTGGTCTGGAGAGGCCCCACAGGGACGGGTATGCAGGGAGATGGGGTGTGTGGGTCCCTGTTTTCCTGCTCCCCAGGACCCGACCCTGTCCTGGAACTGAATGATCTGGGCTCGTTGTCCCCGTGCGGTGTATCCTGACACCTCCTCTGTCAGATTCCTGCCCCTATGCCCTCACTTCTGCTTTCTGGCCCATCTCCTTATCTCCCTACCCCTGACTCCCCACATCTGAGGACCCAGAAACCACATTTCCCTAAGAGTCTCCTCCTGTTCACACCCACACGTCCCTGCTGTAAGATGGGCTCGTCCAACTCCAGGTCCCTGCCCGGCCCCACTCCCCCTCAGACTCATGCACGTCTGTGCAGGGAGGAGGCTGCTCCGGGGCTGAACCAGAATGTCTGTGCGTGTGGCTGTCCCTGCCGGTCCCAGGGCCCCGGGTCCCCCGGGTGCAGATTTGTTCCTCCCCCAGGACTGTACATGAGTGGGGACACCTGGACACGGTGCAGCCCTGCCCACACTCTCCCTCCCCAATGTCATCCTCTCCCCCCTCTGTGGGGTGATGGAGGGGCAGCCCCTGGGGAGGCAGGATTTTTAAGGAGTATGTGGGGAATAAACTTGTGGCTATATATCAGTGTATATACAATTCAAATTAATTTAATAAAAACTAGAAGATAATGAAAATACCTGGTGGTCATACATGTAGACATCTTAGGAGTGATTTAAAATACTATTTGTAATGATGAAATAATTTTGATACATCTCTCTCCAGGTATTGTTAAAATATTTTGTTTTTTTCAATTTAATATCACTAACAATCCTTGAGCGATGGACTCAGGGAAAAATCCCAATTCCATGTCCAAAAGTAGCAGACATCCGTGCCACCCTCCTGTTAGTATTAGAGCCATGAAGTGGTGATCATGTTGCTTTAAAAAGTTTTTGAATTTCCACTTGTCTCTTTTATCTGTTGCAATAGTTCAGAACAAAATGGCTTAACATTCTGATTTTTAACTATAAGTATTTTTATTTGATTTTGAGTTTTTTAATCCCAATTTAATTGCATCAATTGTTTTGATTTTATTTGATACTTAATACACACTGACTCTTTGAGCTGAGTGTCCAGATCATAGTTATGAAGTCATATGCATCGTATATTAAAATCTACTAATATGATGATGCTATTAAAATTCATAATATTTGGATTTTTCAATTAAAAAAAGTTATTTTCTGCCATTGAATCTTAACCCCAGGATGATGCAGCAGTGCATCATTGAGGAACTTGTGCAACTCTAAAAGCAATAGTTTTCATTATTTATGAAATGACTATTTTGGATGATGTGCTTTCTCTAATCTACAATGAAGCTTGAAATCTAAAGTCTTTCAAGTCTGAACGGTTTCTATTCTGAAAACTGTTTACAAACAGAATAACTGTGGTCTGAGGGTCGTTTCCAGCTGCCATGTCGAGTCTCTCTCCTGAGGTTGTCCCCATGGCGGGACAGAGGGCGTCCCGGCCTCTCACTCCGTGGTCGGGGCTCGTGGGGAGCCTCTGAGCACTCATAGGATGTTCCACACCATCCTGTGCCACCTCATGGACAGAGCAGGGCCTCAGGGCTGGGCTATTTGAGCTCTGCAGCTGGTGTCCATGTGTTGGACACGGTCCAGATTCCAGCCCTCAGGGACCTTCCTCCAGAGGGAAAGTGTGTGTTTACTCGACTGTGTTAATTGGGTTGTCCTGTAGTATATTCAGTGAGCAATAGTGCCCTGAGTGTGTCAGATGCAATTTTGTTAGTTTTTACACCTGTGAGGACAGGTCAGTTTTTACTCCTTGCCAGTCTCCATCACCCTCTACTGACCGGCCACAGGGTACCTGGGTAGGGACATGCGCTGCCCAGTGGTATCTGCCAATGGCCGCGGACGTGATGGCGCCTGGCGCTTCTCCCAACTCCAGGGATCCCCACAGGCGCCGTTAGGGGGGCAGACACTGTGGCCCCATCCGCCCACCAGTGCTCCCTCATGACCCCCCCTCGTCCTCATGGTCAACATATGACCACCCCTGGGGGATCCTGCCTCTGGGAACTGTGAATCCTGATGCTCTGGACCCCCGTACTACCCGGGAGACAACTCAGCCTTTCCCCTGGTCTGCCTGCGTGGTAGGGGCAGGCGGGGTCAGCGCCAGACAAGGTGTCCTTTTGGCCTCAGGGAGAAGGTTGTGGTGGGCTGGAGGTGCTGGGGTGCTGCTCACACGGGTTGTGGGGATCCTGCGTCCTCACTTCCACTCTTCTGGTTGAAACACCTCAGCCAATGAAGGGAATGGTCAGTCCTTCCTGCTCACCACGGCTGAGCAAAGCTTCTCAACCCAGGAGCACATACCCCACATTTAATCTCTCCAGACACAGACTTGAGTCTGTCCAGCGTGTGGACCCTGGTGTCCAGCACCCGCTGAGGGAAGGGGACACGACGGGAAGTGTGGGCTGAGTGAGAGGAGCTGAAGCGTCGTCATCGGCAGCTCTCAGAGGTCCCACGAAGCAGCAGGATAGAGACCGCCCAGCTTATTAGACGTTAACACTGAATAATGACACGATCTCGCCCTGGACTCCGCTGGACCTGCAGGATGAGCCCATCCCGGGATGGGAAACAACACATCCGTGCGGGGATCAGGACACACCAGCGAGCTTGGAGCAGGGTATGGAGCCTGAATCCACCAGCCCGTGTCTCTGCAGGCACCAGGCATCCTCCTTAGAGACTCTCCATGTAGGCCTTGGCGTATGTCTAGACTGGGTTGCTGCTCCCTGTTGTGGTGGGGACACACGTGTGTGGATGGACGCGTGCCCTTGTCAGGAGTGTGGGGTGCACATGGCTTCTCCCCGTGCACGGCCTGTGCTCACAGTGGTTTCTGAGGCCCAGGAGTGCTCTAGTGTGGTGGGGCCACTTGTTTATTACCCTTAGGGTTCCCTGTCCTTGGACTTGTGGAAGCAGGAGGGTGTTCACGTGGGTGTTCCATGGAGTGTGAGGGGGGCACCGCACACACAGATGGGCAGAAATGGAACCCCAAAACAAGACAGCAAAGATGTGATTAATGGCAATTATTAACATGACCCCACGTCACCCCACTCGGGAGGTCAAATCCTCTTCTCAACAGAGTCTCGAGGTTTTGCTCAAAGCCAAGACAGAAGATCTGTAAAGGCCGTGGTCCAAGAGTGATGGAGGCCCATGGGGGAGACACCTGTCTTCAGGGTCTTTCATGGAAAGATAAGCAACTTGGGAGACTTCCCCACACAGATTTTATTCTGAAATCTCAATGGACTCGGTCTGGTCATTACCATGCATGCTATAAGAGAAATATTGTCTGGCTGAGTCTGTTATGATCTGTCAGGTGTGTTTGGAGACAGCTGTCCTGCTGCAGAGAGGACGTGTGAGGGAGGAGCCTTCCCCAGTTCATGTTCTCAGGGTGGGTGAGCAGCTGTGAGGGCCTGGCATTGACAGCACAGAAGCTGCCAGGAATAAAATTTATAGATATTGCTGTGCTTCACTTTACATGATGTAGAAAGTGACATCATCCCAGACGTACCAGAAAGTGGAGAAGAAGACCTGGTGCAGGACATCTACAAACAACCTTGTGAACCCCTAAAATGTGAACTCCTAAAAATAAACTCAAGAGCATCTAGTGTTTTAAAAATTATAAATCTTAATAGATGAAACAGAGTTCTTCAAAAATAGTTCACATTTTCAAAAAAAAAAAAAAAGATTCTTTTGAAGGACTGTAATCAAATCAGAATGCCATATAAATGACCATGAAACAGAGGCTTAAATCTTAGACTTTGATTCTTTTTTATTTTTAATATTTTTATATATATTTACATCATTCTTCATTTTTTGCACAATGTATGCTTTTTCATCTCAGGTGTAGTCCCTGAGAGATCCCAGCACCCACTAACCTGCGAGCATCACTACCGTCCCCTGTGCCCTTCCTGACAGTTTTGATCCTGCTCCCTTGTCCCCTTTGTAGTGTGTCTGGTTTATAGTCGCATGTTGGTGTTGATTTTTACTTTATTATAATTACTTTTTTTTCCTGTTCTCTTATTTGTATCCACTACATTCCTGCTATGAGTGAGACCATCTGGTATTTTTTCTTTTTCTGTCTGGCTTATTTCACTGAGCATGATACCTTCCAGCTCCATCCGTGTTGCCGTGAATGGCATGAGTTTATATTTTTGATTGCTGAGTAATATTCCATTGTGTGTATAGACCACATCTTCTTGATCCAGTCATCGATGAGGGGGCATATGGTGTGGAGAAAAATGAACTCTCCTGCACTGATCGTGGGAGTATGAACTGGTCCAACCACTATGGAGAGCTGTGGAGCTCTCAAACTGATAAAAGTGGAGCTTCCATATGATGCAGCAATTCCACTCCTAGGGATCTTCCCTAAGGACAGAAACATGTTAATTCAAGAGTTCACCTGTACCGCTATGCTTATTGCAGCACTATTTACAAAAGGTAGGCTATGTAAACAACCCAGATTCATATTGCTTAAGAAACTTCCACACATCTGTGGGAGATTCATTTCCAGTGCAATTCCAACTTGACTTCTGAACAGAAGAATGAATTTCTCTTGGAGGATGTTGCCCCATTACGAATCGTGAGGGTTGGGACCCCACTTTCTGTCTCCCCTCCCCTCCCTCCACAAGGCAGGGTCCTCAGTGGAGACACACACAGGGGCTGTGGGTACCGAGTGCCCAGAACTGGGATCCTGTCACCATGTACTCCCAAGGACAAACCCCCTTTACAGTAGTAACCCATGCTGCAGAGGCTGCGTTCAGCTCCACAGTGCTGCGCTCAACCGCCTGCGCCACCAGGGGAGGCCCAATACATGTGTGCTTTTCCAGCATGCGTCGTTTTTCTGCACAAGCTTACCAGCTGGCCTTGGGCTATTTGCAGGTCTCTCCGCAGAGTCCTTGTCTTCCTTTCATGGCTCCTGGAGCTGTTTGCTCACTTCCTGGCAAATCCTGCATGGTCCTCCACAGTTCCCATTCACAGGGTGCGGTGCCCGAAATAGTTCTTTTCTATGCAGTGTCCCACTTGATCTATAGTTTGTTCCTTTTTTCTTTTCTTTCTTTTTTCCTACTTTCTGTTGGTCAGAGAGTGCCGACTTTGTGGGTGGGGAGGGTAGCAGGGTTCTCTGAGCCATCATGTGGATATTGCTGTTCCTTCACACTAAAGCAGAGACACCTGCGGAAATCTATTATGGACTACTACATTCTCCTAAAAATCTTACAGTCACCAGGACCTGCCCCTCCGTCACCCCACAGAAGGAGGAGAGGATAAGATTGGGGAGGAGGAGGAGAGAAGGCAGGGCTGCCCCGTGTCCAGACATCCCCACTCACACACGGTCCTGAACAACATGCACAAAACGGGAAGAGTTGGGCTGGGGCCATAGGGAGGGGCTGTTGGTCGACTCTGAGATACAACCAGAGCAGAATCCTAAGATCAGCTGAAATGTCCTCACTTCCTGATCCCAGATCTTGTGTGATAAAGGTGTGTTTCTGGAGCTGAACACAAAAGGCTGAACAGAGAGCGAGAGACACGCAGCTGCTCGACTCCACACCCTAAGAGTGGTCTCTGGGGTGGCGCACCTGTGACTGTCCTTGCAGGTGTCATGTTTTATTTTGCTCCATATTTCTATGCAGATGATGGCTCCAGGGGTGACCAATCTAACAGCCATGACAGAATTCATCCTCCTGGGGTTCCCCACCCAGGGGACGATGGGATTCTTTCACCCGCTGCTCTTTTCCCTTTTCTACCTGTGCGCCCTGCTGGGGAATGGGCTCATCATCCTCAACACCACCCTGGACCGGCACCTCCACACCCCCATGTACTTCTTCCTGAGGGGTCTGTCCCTCACGGACCTCTGCCTCATTTCAGCCATGGTCCCCAAGTCCATTGCCAACTCTCTGAGGCACAGCATCTCCATCTCCTTCCCAGGCTGTGTCCTCTAGGACTTTATGCTGATTCTTTCAGGGGCTGCAGAGTTTCACGTCCTTGTGGTGATGAGCCTTGACCACTATGCTGCCATCTGCCACCCCCTGCACTATGACATCATCATGAGCAGGGACAGGTGTGTGCAGCTGACAGCTGTGTCCTGGCTGGTTGGGGGTCTCTGTGTTGTGGTGAACACAGCTGGAACCTTCTCCTTGTCCTATTGCAGGTCCAACGTGGTCCAACAGTTCTTCTGTGGCATCGCCCAGTTAATGGCTGTTTCCTGCTCAGAAAATCTAATGAGCGAACTTGTCCCCATTTTCATTAGTGTGGTGTTGAATACCTGCTATTGTATTTTCATCATTATTTTCTATGTCCACATCTTCTCTGCTGTCAGGAAGATCCCATCCACAGAAGGAAAGGACAAAGTCTACTCCACCTGCCTTCCCCACCTTCTGGTTATGGTGTTGTTTCTCTCCACTGGAAGCTTTGCTCATATAAAGCCGACCTCAGATACCCTGTCCGTGTCTGACCTGGGTAATTTCTATGTTCTACATGACGGTGCCCCCCACCTTTAATCCTGTCATATACAGTCTGAGGTACCAAGACATGACATCAGCTGTGGGGAGACTGCTGAAGGGCCAATACTGTAAAATGTGAGATATCACAGTCTAAAATTACAGCCCCTCATTTCTTCAGTTTTTCCCTTTAACTCTACATGTTATCGTTTATAAAGTACAGAGTTCTTGCATTAGGATTTTTCCTTTTCCAGAAATTTATATTCTCATATTCTTCCATAACCTGTGGTTTCCTAATTACTGCTATCTTTTGCCAAATCTCCAATTATGTGATGTTCATAAACTGAATTCCCACTTATGTTTGAAACCATAGAAATAATAGCATAGAGAGGATGCTCTAGAACTCACACATCCTGTGGAGGGGAGGGGAGACAGTTGAGTGGGGTCCCCCACCCTTTACAATTATAATGGGACATCTTCCTCTAAGAAACATTCATGTTTCTGTTCAAAAGAAAAATGGAAACCACAGTTGACTATGCCAGAAATGGAAGGATGGAAGCTTCCTTGGGGAATTGGAGTCGATGCTAAACCCTACAACTGATGTGAATATGTATTTCTGTGATGCCTGATGTGATTGTAACAGGACTACACTGTTTAAGTACTACAATAAAAGTAAAAAGTATGTGATATTTATTGAGGAACTACATTTTTACTTTTCAAATATATTTTATACATATCATTTTTTATACAAATCAAATAAAGGGTTTATTTTTGGGTTCCCCTAGTTTTTGAAATTGTATTTTGAGTCTTACGCCAGGACTTCTTGTTGACTCTGGTAGATGACATTCACGTCCCTTTTCTTCTACTTTGGAAATAGCTATTTATTATACTATGTAAAGAACATTATGTAAAGGTCAGCATGATACTATTTGTAAATATTTATTCTTGTACATCATTTGTATCCTAAATACTCAGCTTCTAATTATTGTCTTCCTTCTACTGAGACCATGAACTGGGTTGATGTTCTTCCCTTGAGAGTATTTTCACAGAGCAGATCACTGTGTCTCCACACTCTCCTGACTGATCATTACATACTCAGTCCAGAAAATATTTCTTTTAAAAATATATATGGGAACCACCAGACCAAGTCCAGTCAGATTTCGGAAGTGAAAATGTGCTAGAAAATCACTCAAATAAGCATTCATTTCAATGAATGTATTTGAGCAAAGATCTATCCCCTTAGGATCCTTATTTCAGTCTCCTCTGTTTTTTAAAATATTTTCAATTCTTCACTTGGACAAAACTTCTGTCTTTTGAGATGGGGATTTGAGTTCATGAGTGACATAATATGAAGTCATGTGAAGTTATATCTTGCCACCATCAAATGATTGCTTTATTCACGGGTTTTGGTGGCTTTCATTTGGGGGTTAGTTTCCTACTCTGTAATCACAGGGCCCCTGCACTCCACAAAACACCCATTACTCGTTATCCACTTCCATGCCCACCCTCTATCCCGTTACCTCTAGTAACTACACGTTTTCCCTAGTCCAAGATTTGCTTTTGCCGCATTGTGTACTATAGGATTTCTGTATTTTCTATTCCCAGATGAGTGAGACCATCCACTATCTGTCTCTTGCTGTCTGTTATTTCACTTTATGAAATCACCACAAGCTCCATCCATTTGGACCCATATACATGGTTTCATGTTTTTATTAGCTGTATAGTATTCCATTGAGAGTGGACCCACATTATTTATTCCTTCCTCTGTGCACAGCACTTGTGTTGGGGCCATGAACAGCAACGGTGGATGGCATGCCTGTGAACATAGGTGTACGTAGTCTGCCTTGTAGTGTCTGGGCATCTGGGACAAATACCTAGCAGAGGTTTTTCCATCCTATGGTTGTTCCGTTTTTGTTATCTGAAGAAATCTCCAAGCCATTTTCCCAAAAGAGGTGAGAGGCACTTTCTCTCCCTCCCTCACCTCCTGTTGTGTCCAATCTCTTGACTGGTCCCTGCTTGCAGGGGAGAGTGGCAAGTCACTGCAGTTTAACTTGTGTTCTCTCACCCTTAGTGCTGTTGAACAATATTGTGTGGATTGAAATCACGATAGGACCCAAAACCATAAAATAGCAGAAAGAAAATTTTGGGTGATTTCCTAGTGGACACAGACCCCATAATGTTTACAGGGACACAAGTCCAAGGAGAAGGGAACAAAAGCACGTAGGAAAAAGTGGCCCCAACACACTAGAGCGCTCCTGGGCCTCAGAAACCGCAGTGAGCACAGGCCCTGTGACGGGAGAAGCCATGCGCACCCCAAGGGTGAGTGTCCATCACACAAGTGTGTCCCCAACACAACAGGGAGCAGTACCCCAGTCGAGACACGGGCCAAGGCCTAGGCGGACAGTCTCTAAGGAGGTCGCCCAGTGCCTGCAGATTCGCGGGCAGGTGGATTTAGGTCCAGACCCTGCTCCGAGCTCGCTCATGCGTCCTGACCCCCGCACAAATGTGTTTGTTCACATCCCAGGATGGGCTCATCCTGCGGGGCCAGTGGAGTCCAGAGGGTGATTGTGTCATTATTCAGTGTTAACGTCTAATAAGCTGGGCAGACACTATCCTGCTGCTTCCTGGGACCTCTGTGAGCTGCGGATGATGACACTGAGTAGGAGCAAAGGGGGTGTCCTCTCCCCGGAGGGTACCCGCCCGACGGAGTATGCAGGGGACCCCCTCCCTGAAGGCAGAAGCCTCCCAGGGCCCCCAGGTAGGGGGCTGGGGAACAACCTCTGGTGGACGGGGGAATTGCAGGCCTGGAAGGAGGGTCTCTCCTCAGAGACCACATGCCAGAAGCTGAGGTCAAAACTCTGTGCCCTCAAGTCTGGGGCGGTCATCATGGGTCATAGACCCCATGGATCCTGAGCTGGGCCCACCCACCACATGGACCCACACTGTCTTTAATAATGGGACCAGCACCTGGTCCCCACGGCAGGTCAGTGGAGGCTGATGGAGTCTGAGGAGGAGGAACCACAGTTCAGTCCCCACAGGAGTCAATGCTAACAGAACTGCCTCTGGCACCCTCAGTGCACTAATTATCACTGAGATGTGCTGCAGGACGATGCCAATTAAGACCATCTACAACAACAAAAAATGCACTTGTCCCTCTGGTGGAAGGTCCCTGAGGGCTGGAATCTGGACAGTGTCCAACATGTGGATGCCAGCTCCAGAGCTCAAATAGCCCAGCCCTAAGGCCCTTCTCTGTCCATGAGGCGGCACAGGATGGGGTGCAACATCCTGTGAGTGCTCAGAGGCTCCCCACGAGCCCCAACCATGGAGTGAGAGCCCAGGATGCCCTCTGTCCTGCCATGGGGACACCCTCAGGAGAGAGACTCAACACGGCAGCGGAATCTTTCCCCCCAGACAGCAGGTATTTAGCTCTTATACAGTTTCCAAGGAGAATCCATTCAGATTGAAAGATTTCAGTTTTCAAGCTTATTTCACATCTCAGAAAGCACCATAGTTAAAGTATTAATTCAGAAAAGAACTACACAGTCTCAAGGTTCCCAAATAGTTCCATTTCACACCACAATATATTTTATGGGATAAGTTTCAATGGGAGAAATTAACTTTTTCATTAACTCTTCCAAAGTCTGTGACATTTAATACATTTATCATAGAGAATGTTTTGAATTGTGGCCGATGACAATATTCTTTAATAACTGATTTTAGCATTCAGCACAGTGAGTGAATATCAAGTATTAGATAAAATCACAACAACTAATGGAATTATAATGATAAAGAAATATAAGATAAAAAATAGAAATATAAGATGAAATTTAAAATACTTATTGTTAAAATTCAGAGCATTATGCCTTTTTTTCCAACAATTTACAACACATAGGTGTCAAGCAGAAATTCAAAAACATTTTAAGCAACAACTGTTGAGGGTTTCATGGCTCTGACACTAATGTTAGCCTGAAAGGGATGTCTATTTATGGGCATGGACTTGGAATTTTTCCAAAACTCTGTCACTCACAGATTGTTAGTGATATTGTAAAATGAAGAAGTGACAGTATTTTAACAGAATTATATGTCAAAATGTATCTTACTGTTATAAATATTTAAATCAAGGAAAATATTTCATATCTAGGCTACTTTGTGCCCTTATTGATAATAATATTTTTATTAAAGTACTTTTATTTATTTATTTTTTAAAAGATTTATTTATTTATTTATTTATTTATACGAGAACCGGGGTACAGACCAGATGCGAGGGACAGTGAGAGGATTCACCAGAGCCAGAGTGGGGAACAGAACAGGCAGACTGACGAAATTCACTGCTGTGGGGAGCAGTGGGCGTGGCAGGAGAGGTCTGCGCACCATGTGGGACCCTCGTCTGTGGCTGGGATCAAACCACTGCTGCGGAGGCTGTAGTCAGATTTGCAACCCAGTGCTCAAACGCTGTGCCACCAGGGGAGGCCTCTAAAGTACTTTTTTTTTTTTTTTAAAGATTTATTTATTTATTTATTTATTTATTTATTTATTTATTTATTTATTTATTATTTATACAAGCACTGGGTACAGTCAGAAGCGCGGGAGGGTGAGAGAATTCACCAGAGCCAGAGCGGGGAGCAGAGCAGGCAGAAGGACCTAAGTACACTGCTGAGGGGAGCAGCGGGCGGCAGGAGAGGTCTGCACGCCATGTGGGACCCTCCTCCGGTGGCCGGGGAGCAGCCGGGGATCGAACCGGCGCTGCAGAGGCTGCGGGCAGCTTCACAACCCAGCGCTCAACCGCTGCACCACCGGGGAAGCCCTCTAAAGTACTTTTAAATGTTCAAACTAATGTACACCTACAAGTTTATTTCCCACGTTCTCCTTAAAACTCCTTAAAACAGTCTACTGCCTCCCCAGGGACTGCCCCTCCGTCACCCCACGATGGGGGGAGGATGAGGTTGGGGAGGAGGAGATTGGGCAGGGCTGCCCGGTGTCCAGACATCCCCACTCACGTACGGGCATGGGGTGAGGAATAAACATGCACCCAGGGGACCCGGGGACCTGGGACCGGCAGGGACAGCCACACACACAGACCGTCCGGCTCAGCTCCGGAGCGGCCTCATCCCTGCACAGATGTGCATGAGTCTGAAGGGGACAGAGGGGCCGGGAGGGACCCAGGGTGGTCGACCCCATTCTGCAGGAGGGACGTGTAGGTGTGACCCAGGAGGACACTCTGCGGGAAACATGGTCTCTGGGTCCTCAGATGTGGGGAGTCAGGGGCAGGGAGATGAGGAGAGGAGGGGATGAACCAGGAGGCAGCAGTGAGGCCACAGGGGCAGGAATCTGACAGAAGAGGCGTCAGGACATGCCGCACGGGAATGCGGAGCCCAGATGATTCAGCTCCAGGACAGTGTCGGGTCCTGGGGAGCAGGAAAACAGGGACCCAGACACCACATTTCCCTACACACCCATCCCTGTGGGGCTTCCCAAGACCAGGGCTGTGCTGGAGGAGCAGGGACAGGCTCTCCAGGGTGGGGAGGGTCTGGGCATGTTCAAGTGTCCTCTGGGGCTGTGCCCTAGACAACCTCTGGGAGGTGTGCTGGGTGGATACGCTGGGCCAGGCAGGAGGGGGAGCCGTGGGTCTGGGGCAGTGGGGAGGGACATTCACTTGTGTTTATTGACACATGTGAGATTCTAATTTGTTCAAGTTTGTAGTGGAGAGTTGAAATTTTCTGGTCTTTACCAAATTTCAGAAGCAATTTGGACAACATAATAATGACACATGAGATGGAAATAAAAGGTTGAATTAGCAGGAAAAACAGGAGGAAATGAGACTCCATGGTACCTAGAAGGAATAATTACCTGGTCAATAGATTGAATCATTATCCTATACTTATAACTCATCTTATGCTCAAAACTTGAAGATTTGACCATTCTTGCTCTTCTCTTTCATACAGATGATGTCCTCAGGGGGGATGAATTTCACGGCCGTGACAGAATTCATGCTCCTGGGCTTCCCCACCCAGGGGGCCATGGGCTTCTTGCACCCGCTGCTCTTCTCCCTGGTCTACCTGTGCGCCCTGCTGGGGAACGGGCTCATCGTCCTCATCACCACCCTGGACAGGCACCTCCACACCCCCATGTACTTTTTCCTGAGGAGTCTGTCCTTCTTGGACCTCTGCCTTATCTCAGCCATGGTCCCCAAGTCGATTGCCAACTCTCTGAGGCATAGCAGCTCCATCTCCTTCCCGGGCTGTGTCCTCCAGGTATTTGTGCTGATTCTTTCAGGAGGTACTGAGCTGCACCTGCTCACAGTGATGAGCCTTGACCGATATGCTGCCATCTGCCACCCCCTGCACTATGAGGTCATCATGAGCAGGGACAGGTGTGTGCAGCTGACAGCAGTGTCCTGGCTGGGTGGGGGTGTCATCTCTGTGATACACACAGCTGGAACTTTCTCCTTGTCCTACTGTGGGTCCAACGTGGTCCACCAGTTCTTCTGTGACATCCCCCAGTTAATGTCTATTTCCTGCTCAGGAAATTTGATGAACGAACTTGTCCCCATTCTCATCAGTGTGGTCTGGGGTATCTGCTGTTTTATTTTCATCGTCATTTCCTATGTCCACATCTTCTCTGCTGTCAGGAAGATTCCATCCACAGAAGGGAAGGCCAAAGTCTACTCCACCTGCCTTCCCCACCTGCTGGTTGTTGTGCTGTTTCTCTCCACTGGATGCTTTGCTTATCTGAAGCCGACCTCAGGGACCCCGTCCATGTCTGACCTGGTCATTTCTATGTTCTACACGGTGGTGCCCCCCTCCTTTAATCCCGTCATATACAGTCTGAGGAACCAAGCCTTGAAGACGGCTGTGCGGAGACTGATAAATGGCAAATACTCTAAGATATGAGATCTCATAATGTAAAATTATAACTCCTCATTAATTCAGCTTTTCCCCTCTAACTCTTACATGTCATCATTTATAAAGCATAGGCTTCTTGCATTAGAATTTTTCCTTTACTCCTGTTTCCTAAAATACTACAATCCTTTCCACAACCCCTCCCTACATGGTATGCATAGACTGAAACCAGCTCATGATTAAAAACATGTATTTGGTGTACAAAGAATGTTCTATAACTCAGGCATCACCAACTTTACATAAATTAAGCAGTGGTAAAAGGGGTAGTCCTTGAGAGTGCATGGTCACGAGATTCCAGTCCTGGGCACATGGTTCCCACAGCCGATGTGTGTCTCCACTGAGAGGCCCATCTTTGTGGAGTGGAGGGAGACAGAGAGTGGGGCACCCCCATCACTTACAATTTCTTTTTTTTAAATGCTGATGAACTTGGCCCCTCATGTTTATTTTTATTATCTATCTATCTATCTATCTATCTATCTATCTATCTATCTATCTATCTATCTATACATACATACAAGGACTGGGTACAGTCAGAAGCGTGGGAGGGTGAGAGAATTCCCCAGAACCAGAGCGGGGAGTAGAACAGGCAGACTGACGAAGTACACTGTTGAGGGGAGCAGCGGGCTGCAGGAGATGTCTGCGCACCATGTGGGACACTCGCAGGGGGCCAGGGCGCTGCAGAGGCTGCAGGTAGCTTCGGGGCCCAGCGCTCAACCGCTGCGCCACCAGGGGAGGCCCCCTCACAATTTCTAACAGAGCATTTTCCTCTTAGAGAAGTTCATATTTCTGCTCCAAGGACAAAGGGAAACCACACTTGACTCTGCCAGAGATGGAAGAATGGAGGTTCCTTGGTTAGTCGGAATCTGTGATTGAATCCTGGAATTGATGGGAACATTAATTTGTATGATGCCCTGTTTTGATGCTAATGTAACTAACACTCCCTTGATGTGGAATTTTCAAAAGTAAAGTTATTCGAATTATTTTTGAAGAACTACATTTCTACTTAAAAATTTATGATTTTAATTGTTGTATTTATTTTTAGGTTCCTTATTTATCCAGATTGTATCTTGATCCTATACCAGGTCTTCTTCTTGACCTTCTTGTAGATTACACTTAAGCTCAGTTTTCATCTACATGGGAACTATGTTAGTTATTTTTTTATTATGTAAAACATCATGCAAAATAAAGCTGGGCAATATTTGTTCATTCTACACATCTGTATTCAGTGTTATTGTTTCCCGAACCCTGAGAATGTGAGCTGGCCTTGTTGTTCTTGCTCTCAAGTACTTTCTCTGGAACAAGTCACTGTGTCTCCAAACTCTCCTGATTGATTATCGCATATTTGTCCATAAAAAAATATATTTCTTTTTTTTTATTCCTTAATTTTTATGCAGATATTTTACTGAAGTGTAACATATTTATGTGCTTATCTGACAGTGGTATAGTTTAAGGATTTCTTCTCTCTTTTTTTTAAGTAATAAATTTTATTTTTATATTCCCCATACAATTGCAACCCCCCATTATGACCCCAATCCCTACCCTCCCGCCCCCCACCCCCCAAAAAGTGTCTCTGGTTCATAGTTTTTTGTTGATTTTGATTTTCACTTTCTTATAGTTATTCATTTTCCTGGTCCCTTATTTAAGTTTTCTAGATTCCTGCTATGAGTGGGACCATCCGATATTTTTCTTTTTCTTTTTGGCTTATTTTGCTGAGCATGATCCCTTCCAGCGTCATCCATGTTGCTGCAAATTGCATGTGTTTATCTTTTTTGAATGCTGAGTAATATTCAATGGTGTATATGCACCACCTCTTCTTGGTCCAGTCATCTATTTTTGGGCATTTGGGCTGTTTCCAAAGCTTAGCTATTGTAAATAGTGCTGCTATAAACATAGGGGTGCAGGTGTTCTTTGGAATTGATGTTTCTGTGTCCTTTGGGTAAATACCTAGGAGTGGAATTGCTAGTTAACCACAAAACCTGACTAGTCCACTCAAATTTCAGAATTAAACATGAGTTAGAAAATCACTCAAATTAGGGGCCTCCCTGGTGGTGCAAAGGATTAAGATGCAACCTATGAAGCTATCTGCATCCACTGAAGCACCAGTTCAATCCCGGGCCAGGGAGCTACCCACATGGTGCAGCAGACCTCTCCTGACTCTCCTTCTGCTCCCCTCAGCAGT
This sequence comes from Talpa occidentalis, assembly GCF_014898055.3. Classification (NCBI taxonomy): domain Eukaryota; kingdom Metazoa; phylum Chordata; class Mammalia; order Eulipotyphla; family Talpidae; genus Talpa; species Talpa occidentalis. The sequence continues at coordinate 5,336,574 of NW_023601851.1, read as the reverse complement.
GTATTTCAGTACATTTGCTTGTTCTGCTCCCCACTCTGTCTCTGGTGTATCTTCTGACCTCTGCACACTTCTGGCCTGTACCCCAGTTATTGTATGCATAATACATCTTAAAAAAAAGAAATCTGAGGAAGAAAAAAAGGAAATCACTCAAAGTAATATTCATTTCAGTGATAGTATGAGATCATAGTCACCAACCCTTGGGATATGACGTCATTCCCTGGTCAGAATCCTGTTAATGTATTTTCTATTTTTCTTTGAACAAATCCAGTGTCTGTTGAGAGGGGATCTTTACCATGAGTGTTTCATCCCAACATCACGTTAATTTGTTATTTGTTCTTATCAAGGATGACATTTACATTCTGTACTATTTTCACCGTGGGTCACTTTTCACTCCCCCCCCACACACAAGTGTCCACTCAGAATCTACTAAGTGCCCTGCAGGGCCCGGCCCTTCCGTCCACACTCCTATCTCCTCCCTGGTTCCCTGTGGTAATGAGCAAAATTTTGCACTCAGTCCAACATTTCCATGTGCTGTTTGCCACTATACTTTTTCAGTTATTGAATTTTTATATTTTTTCCACAGATGGGTGAGACCACCAATGTCTTTCACTTTGTGACATATCTGACTAGCATATGCAGCTCAATGTACTCCTTTGGTCCCGAAGGGCATGGGCTCATCTTTTTAATAGCTGTGTAGTATTCCACTGAGTGTGGACCCACATTGTTTGTTCACTCTTCTGTGCACCGCCCTTGGGTAGGGGTCATGGCCAGCAACAGTGGTCAGTGCATCTGTGAACACAGGTGTATGTGGTCTGCACTGTAGAGTCTGTGCATCTGGGATAACACCCAGCAGAGGTTGGTCCAACCTGTGGGAGCTCTGTTTTCATCGTCTGAAGACATCTCTGAGGCCCTTTATTTCCTTCTCTTCTCACAGGTGACAACTCATTACAGTTTGGATTTCTATTTTCCTTATTAGTGCAATTGAACAATTTGGAATGGATTAAAAATCTGCATTAGATGAAGACTTAAGATACCAGAAAGCAAACCTGGGTACTGCTCACTGCACATCTACCCCACAGATGAGCTTGGGGACACACACCAAGGTCCAGGGAACAAGGGCACGTAGGAACAAGTGGCCCACACACACCAGAGAGCTTCTGTGCCTTAGAAGAAGCCATCCCCAAAATGGGCCCCTGCACTGGGAGATGATTGTGCACATCACTCGCCTGACAAGGGCGAGTGTCCAAAATACGCAAAAACTACAAACCCAGCACAGAAAGAGACACCCTAACCACAGGTGGCCCGGGCCTCTCCCGCCGCCTCTGCAGCCCCGCCCCCCCGTTGGGGAGGCCAGCCCCGGGCCCTGCCAGGCCGCGCCCTGCCCCTATGGCACGCTCCCGGCTGACCTGGAGCTGTTTGGGGCCGCAGTCATGGACCGTGTCCCTTCTGCATTCTGCGCGCGGCTGCCCCTCCCTGTACCGGTAGTCTGCAGCCTTGAAACCAGGTCACTCACGAGGCGGGTGTGCACAGGGTGAGCGCAGGCAGCGCCTGATTGCAGAGGACCCCCTGCCTGTTCCGCACCAAGGAGCCCACGAGTGGTGGGCGCGGGTCACGCTCCAGCCGTGTCTCCCAGGCCAGGCTGCTGTCAGCGTGCTGGCCCCGCGCGTGCTGTGAGGTGCCCACGGGCCCGCGGGTGACTGGAGGGGCCCCCAGGGCCAGCCACTCTCCCGCAGGGCCGCTGCCCCAGTGGCTGCTGCTGCTGCTGCTGTGGCCGCGCTGCCCTCGCTCTGCCGGGCGCGGTGCCATCCGCGCTCCCGACCCACAGCAAGGAAGGAGCGGCTGTGAAAGCTGTTCACTGCACGTGCAGCAGGATGACGAAAACATTGTGAAAGTGTATTAGGTGGAATTTTGAGGAACAAATAAGAGGATGTAATTTTGTAGTTATAACAGCAAAAGCAGAAACACCAGCCTCCTCGTAGTCTAGTGTCTCCAGACATCGCCGAGGATGGCACCGCAGACTCGCCCCGCACCTGCACGTGTTTGTCCCCATCTGCTCATTTTCCTCCGCTGTTGAAACTAGGAACAGTGTCCCGAGGGACCTCGCCATGGGACCCTCACCCAGAGGGCCGAGCTTCCCAGTACGGGTCGAATTGACAAAATTTACGGTATTTGCGTGTATTAATATAATACTATCATTCAGTGTAGACACAAAGACATGCAAAGAATATTGAGAAGGACCTCCCCGGGGTGCAGCGTCTGAGCACTGGGCTGTGAAGCTGCCCGCAGCCTCTGCAGTACTGGTTCGATCCCCGCCACCAGCGAGGGTCCCACATGGCGCAGACCTCTCCTGCCGCCCGCTGCTCCCCTCAGCAGTGTACTTCGTCAGTCTGCCTGCTCTGCTCCCCACTCTGGCTCTGGTGAATCCTCTCACCCTCCCGCACTTCTGACTGTACCCAGTGCTTGTATAAATAAAGAAAGAAATAAATCTTAAAAGAATATTAAGAAGGTTTAAATTTGGAAGATAAAATGCCCCGTGTGTGTCGCTGACTGTCTGGCTACAGATCCTCTCTGCTGACTCCATCGATCTTTCCCATCTGTGATGTCCAATATTTCAAAATTTCACATGCAAAATTTCATGAAAAATGTAGTTCCAATTGGATATCAGACATTTAATTCATTCTCAGACATTCACCCTGTGAGAAGTAAGTCAGGCTGATCTTGCCTTTGGCCCAGGTGAGTTCCAGGTCGGGCACAATATAAATTTGGAGGCAGCCAGGAACGGTTAGAAGAAAAGGCAAAATCTTGATATTTGAACTTCTGGGTTGACAACTTGTAAATGACTGGCATTATTAACTTTATTTTTTTGCCCATAGATAATTTTGTGAATATTAACCCTTTAATATTAATATATTAATCCTATTAATATTAACAGAATATTAATTCTGTTATAATTTACTGGTCAATAAAAGTGATGGGATGCAATAAGAATTCAATATGCATACTGAATTATGAAACTGAATTAAACCATTTTAACCTTATACTGAGAATATTCATTGCCAACATTTTTGCCAAGTTTGTATGACTTAACTAAAATATTTAAATTTATAAAACATTAACTGTTTCAACGTTGTAGGAATTCAAATTCATACCCATTTATTCACAATTAAAAATATTGTGGATAGCATGATAATATACACTAAGATCGCTCAGTATATCTGGTTTCATTCTTCTGAATGAAACCACCCAGTTCTCCCAACCCCACTTATTGAAGGCCCTTCACTTGCTCCAGTATAAATTCCTCTCTTCTTTCTCAAGATTAATTGTGTCAAACTAGATCAGTATCTCATATCTCCGTGCAAACTAATTGAAACAATAAACCATTTCAGTTAAGTTGGAAGGTTACAAAATCAACACATGAAAGTAAGTTACCTTGGGCCTCCCCGGTGGCGCAGCGGTTGAGCGCTGGGTTACGAAGCTGCCCGCGGCCTCTGCGGCGCCGGTTCGATCCCCGGCTGCTCCCCGGCCACCAGAAGAGGGTCCCACATGGCGCGCAGACCTCTCCTGCCGCCCGCTGCTCCCCTCAGCAGTGTACTTCGGTCCTTCTGCCTGCTCTGCTCCCTGCTCTGGCTCTGGTGAATTCTCTCACCCTCCCGCGCTTCTGACTGTACCCAGTGCATGTGTAAACAGAACAAACAAACAAAACAAATAAATAAATAAATAAATAAATAAACATGCCTCTATAAAAAAAAAAAAGAAAAGACTTTAAAAAAAAAAAAAAAAAAAAAAAAAAGTAAGTTACCTTACTATACGCAAAAAAAAAAAAAAAAAAAAAAGGCAGAAGAGGAAAGAATTAAGAAAACAATCCTATTGCAGTCACAAAATTAAGCACTTAGGAGCAGGGCCTCCCTTAGTGGTGCAGGCAGTTGAGCGCCGTGCTGTGAAGCTGTCCACAGCCTCTGCAGCACTGGTTCGATCCTGGCCAGCCGGCAATGGTCCCACATGGTGCGGCAGACCTCTCCTGTCTCCCCGCTGCTCCCCTCAGCAGTGTATTTTGTCAATCTGCCTGTTCTGTTCCCCAGTCTGTCTCCGGTGACTCCTCTCACCCTCCCACTCATCTGGCCCGTACCCCGGTTCTTGTATAAATAAATAGATAAAAAAAAAAAGAAACTGGGAGCAAACCTAGCAAAAGAGGTGAAGGCTCTACACAAAGAAAATTGTAAGATATAGTTAAAGATCTGGAAAATGCAAAGAGTTGGGAATATATTCTCTTTTCAATGATTACAAGAATCGGCATTGTCAAAAGGCCATCCCACCCTAAGCAATGTACAGATTCAAGGTAACCCCAGTGAGAACTTCAATAGCATCTTCAAAGATATGGAACAAAATTACTGAAATGCATATGGAACCACAAAAGACCCCAAACAGACAAAACAATCCTGACAAAAATGAGGAAAATGGAGGAATCACACCACCAGCCATCTATCTATACAATAAAGCTATAATAGTTAAAACAGCATGGTAGTGGGACAAAACCAGACCCACAGAGCTCTGGAATATAATGAGAACCCAGGAATACACCCACATCAGATGGACAGTTACTCTACGACAGAGGAGCCAAGAGCATGACTGCAACAAGGAGAGTGTGGAAATGGGGTTGGGAAAACTGGGCAGCCACATGCAAAAGAATGAAACTACATCACTATCTCCCAACAGACACCCCCAAAAAACCTCAAAATGGATTAAATGACTTTTTCCAAATATGTGAAGTCACCATAATTGTGACAGTGAAACTCAACTAACATGACCACATGTACAGAAGCCCCAATAATCACTCCTATATGTTAACGATAAATGAATAATTATTCAAACATATAATAATTATAATTTAAATGCAGAGTCGCAATTGCAGAAAACACAACATAATTACATGAATAAACAAGTTTTAAGTGACAAGAATAAATCACTTTCTCAGATGATTGTGTATTCATCCACTGGCCAATCCCTTCTGCTGAGTTTCTCCTCGTCCCCCCTCCTCACTCTCCCTCCCACGCCCCTTCCTTCCTTCACGTCTTCCCTCCCTTGCTGCCTCCACAGTTTCCTCACTTTGCCTCACACCAAGCTTCCCAGGTCTCCCCATGAGGGGCACACAGTGGGGACGGTGACTTTCCAGCTCCCTCCTCAACAAGTGCTCTTAGGACGGGGCCTGCACTTGGTTCAGTGGAGTCTGATGGAGCCAGGAAAGGGGATGAATTACATTCCTCCCCACACAGGTGCAAACCACCAACAAACTGCCTCTGACACACTCAGTGCTCCAATAACCAGCTGATTGTGCCACAGGATGATGCCAATTAAGACAATCAACTCACAAAGGGCACTTGTCCCTCTGGAATAAAGTCACTTTACAGATGGATATTGGACGGTGTCCAAAACACGGACACCAGCTGCAGAGCTCAAATAGCCCAGCGCTGAGGCCCTGCTCTGTCCATGAGGCATCGCAGGATGGGGTGCAACATGCTGTGAGTGCTCAGAGGCTCCCCACGAGCCCCGACCATGGAGTGAGAGGCCGGGACACCCTCTGTCCATGCCATGGGAACAACCTCAGGAGAGAGACTTGACACGGCAGCGGGAACTTCCCCCCACCCCAGGCTGCAGGTACCTGCCAATGGCCGTTTACAGGAAATCTTTTCAGACTTGAAAGTTTAAAAACTTCTAGCTTCATTTTAGACTTGAGAAAGTATAGCAGATAAATATTCATTTTGCAAATAATGAAAACTAATGGATTCTAAATGAGCACAGGTTGCTCAGTGTCCCATAACTGCATCATCCTAGGGTCAGTCTCATTGAAAGAAAATAATTTATTCTTAATTTAAGGAGCTCAAATGATACTGTCTTTTTAGTACATTTATCATATGAGAGAATTTTCACTTATGGTGCATCACATGGAATAGGATGGTTATTGCTTTGGAACTGTGATGTGAGCATGGATCGCAATGAGTGTGTCTAGAAAGTGAAAGAGCCACGACAGTCAGGGACGCGCAGCCATGGGGGGGACTCACAGGAGTCCAGGGACGCTGCTGGCGGGGATGGGGCCATGAAGAGCCCGGCCTGGCTCTGGGCCGCATGGGTCCCACGCTCAGAGCAGCCGGTTCCCTCCAGACCCAAATGTCCTCTCCTGCCCCGGGGGGAAGGGAGGGCTGGTGGGATTGGGGGGGGCAGGGAGTGGAGACCCGGAGCAGACACGGGGTCCCTCTCACGGGGAGCTGCCCCCTTGCTGGTGTGGGGGCTGCTCTGAGGACAGGGGTGCCGGGCCTGTCCGTGGCCAGCCCGTGGCCAGCAGGATGCGGCGTCAGGGGAGTGACAGTCAAGGGGTTCGAGGCAGTGTCTGGGGAGACAGATCTTTCTCTGAACACGTGGCACGGCCACGACTGTGTCCGTTACTGGACAAGTGCTTCGGGGGGATCTGACCTCATCACTCCCTGACACTGTGGCATGCAGGAGTCACAGTATCTGATCAGGGCCAGAGCAGAGATGTGTCATGGCTAAATTTGTCGTGAGACGTTTATGTTTTACATCATTCAGAAGAATCCCAGGCCCCTGATGACAGCATGTCATGAACTGATCCCTTTTGTTCTTCAAACATCTGGGTCATTTCCACGAACCTATCACAGTTATTTCATATCAGCACATTCTCCTAAAAGTTCTGCCTCCCCAGGGTCTGCCCCTCCCTCACTCCACAAAGGGGTGAGTGGGTGAGTTTGGGGATGGGGAGGAGAACAGGCAGGGCTGCCCCTTGTCCAGACGTCCCCACTCACGCAAGGGCCTGGGGGGAGGAACAAACCCAAACCCGGGGGACCCGGGACCCTGGGACCGGCAGGGATAGCCACATGCACAGACCATCCGACTCAGCTCCGGAGCGGCCTCCTCCCTGCACAGACGTGCATGAGTCTGAGGGGGACAGAGGGGCCGGGAGGGACCCGGAGTGGTCGAGCCCATCCTTCAGGAGGGAAGTGTGGGTGTGACCCAGGAGCGGACTCTGCAGGAGACACTAGAGATGGAGGAAGGTCCTTTAATGGGAAATCACAGCGGGACAAGCTGGTGTCTCGGTGCCCACAGCCAGGGCCCACAGAGGAGGAGTGTGGTGACCAGTGACCGGAGAAGCATCATCACAGGAAGTGGATGTTAAGACAACTCCTTTCATGAGTGTCTGTGTATGTGCTGGGGACTGTGCAGGGTCCTGGTTGACAACACTGCAGTGACCAGTGGGGGTCGTGAAGCCTCCCTTAAGAGCAGCATGCTGGGGAAAGAGCAGACCCCGCCTGTGCAGTGGTAGTGTATTCCCACAGCACCCATTGGAGATGCAGGGGGTGACACTGAAAATGTGTTTACTCACCAAGGGCTTCAGGAGGACATGAGTCTGTAACCACATATTTTTTTCTGCTCCACAAAATGGTGCAATGGAAACCAGACCCCAGGCTCGCCATGTTTCCAACCTTATCGACAAGGTGTCCCACTGCCCAGTCTCTGGGGCCCGGCCATCCAGTCATACCTCCCAATGTAGCCCTTTCTCCCTGTCATCAGCTCCTGATCTTGTTTAATCTCAAAGGAGTCGGTGGGGTCTGGTGTCCTCCACTCTTTTAGGTCGTATAACTGACCATGCTGTTCTCTCCTCATATTGGAGGGCAGAGCCCCATGCACCCAAGATGGCGGCACATCAGGCCCTTTAAGTCTAGCAGACCCACATGGCTGCTGAGTGTCTACTGAGACCTCAATACGAGTGCAGATGTTAGAGGTATCTACAGTGAGTGTCTCGAGGGCAGGACATGGATTGAAGGTTTCTCGGGGGAGGGAGGAGGATCAGTGAGTTTCCTCCTCAGATGTGGCTTCAGCTCTGGACAGGCCTGAACCGGGATCCTGAGGGGCTGAGGGTGTGGAAGCAACAGGAATAACAGTGATGCTGGGCAGGTTATGGTGAGATGTGGGAGGTCCGTTTGGTGGTTTCTGAGGGGAAGGGGAAGTGTCCAATCTCAGTGTTTCTAACATGAGCTGTTTGGACAACATCAAAAATCTCTTTCAGTTTGTCAGGACACAGTACTCAGAGAATGACTAGAGGTGGAGACATGGGAGCACCAGGGATGTGGGTGGTGAGTAGCTACTGTGATTGTCGTATGAGAAGCCCAGTTATATTCACTCTGCGGAGATGGGGCAGTGGTAATTTCTTCCACTCCACAGTTATTACACAGATGATGGCTCCAGGGGTGAACAATCTCACGGCCGTAAAAGAATTCGTCCTCCTGGGGATCCCCACTCAGGGGACCATGGGTTTCTTGCACCTGCTGCTCGTCTCCCTGGTCTACCTGTGCGACCTGCTGGGGAACGGGCTCATCGTCCTCATCACCACCCTGGACAGGCACCTCCACACTCCCATGTACTTCTTCCTGAGGAGTCTGTCCTTCTCGGACCTCTGTCTCCTCTCAGCCGTAGTCCCCAAGTCCATTGCCAACTCTCTGAGGCACAGCAGCTCCATCTCCTTCCTGGGCTGTCTTGTCCAGGTCTTCACTCTGGTGGTTTCAGGAGCTACAGAGCTGACCCTGCTCATGGTGATTAGCCTTGACTGCTATGCTGCCATCTGCCACCCCCTGCACTATGAGGTCCTCATGAGCAAGGACAGGTGTGTGCAACTGACAGCTGTGTCCTGGCTGGGAGGGGGTCTCTATGCTGTGATGCACACAGCTGGAACCTTCTCCTTGTCCTACTGTGGGTCCAATGTGGTCCACCAGTTCTTCTGTGACATCCCCCAGTTATTGGCTATTTCCTTCTCTGGAAATTTAATGAATGAACTTGTCCCCATGTTCATTACAGTGGTGTTGGAATTCGGCTGCTTTATTTTCATTGTCATTTCCTATGTCCACATCTTCTCTGCTATCAAGAAGATTCCGTCCACAGAAGGTAAGGCCAAGGCCTACTCCACCTCCTTCCCCACCTGCTGGTTGTGGTGCTGTTTGTCTCCACTGGATTCTTTGCTTATCTGAAGCCGACCTCAGGGACCCCGTCCATGTCTGACCTGGTCATTTCTATGTTATACATGGTGGTGGCCCCAACCTTTAATCCCGTCATCTACAGTCTGAGGGACCAAGCCATTAAGTCGGCTGTGGGGAGACTGATGAAGGGGAGACTCACCAAAATATAATAGAGAAGATGAGTCATGACTCAAATAAAAAACACTTATTTTAAATATTTGTATCATACTGCCCTTTTATTCTTGTAATTACATGTAATTCCATTGTATAATTAAAAATACATACTTATTTTAAAATTATATTTACAATGACTTAATATATTCCTATAGCTTTAACTGATGTTCTTTTTAGCACTTAGGTGTTTTCTGGTATTCCTTTTGTACTGGGGTAACTGAACTTCAGCATCTCATCCTTCTGTTGTCCTCCACTTCTGTGCTCCTGGCTGAGAGAGGTGATGTTTGGGTTTCACCTCAGGTGTCAGCAGAAGTTCTCTTACTGGGGCAGCATCTCCAGTCTCTAAGGCACTTCCCCCTTCCTGTCACTGACCCTCTCGGTCATGTGTGGTGCCAGGGCCACGGGTAAGACAGAGACCCTTTTACTTGGTGAGTGAGGCCTTCACAGAATAATAAGGCCTGAGGATCTGTAGTGAATCTGAGTATTCACAACCTTCTGTCGATAAGGACCACACGTTACGTGGTGGAAACCCTCCTGGAAGCTCTGGTTTTTGTGCCACCGGCATTTACCATAAAAACACTCAACTCAAGGCGGACACCATAAATAGTACAGTGGCTGTGAATGCTGTTAATTTCATGTGCAGTATAATTTCTAAAAATTTAGTAAAATATATTGGGTAGGGTTTTTTAAGAACTAATAAGTGAACATAGAAAGCTATAATGGTGAAAGCAAAATAATAGCTAGTGGACTGCACCATACTCTAATATTTCCAGAGATAGTTGAGGAATGGTACTTGCAACATCGTGCCACACTTTACATGTGTGTTTATCCACATTTATTTAATTACCAAGAATGCCCGGGCATTTGAGGAATATGTCCTTTTTGGGCACATTGTTATGGGCTCTCAGAGTGTTTGTGTTTCCGTATGGAGTTGTTCAAACAAGAAAACTCATCAGATTAACATACCATAAATAACACTATCATTTAGTGTAGATGTAAAGACATAAAGAATTTGAAGAAATTTAAATTTGGGAAGTGAATTGCTCCGTGGGTATGGCCTGCTGTCTGGCTTCAATCCTCTCTGCAGACTGCATCGACATCTGCTTTCCTCTCTGTGATGTCCAATGTTTGAAAATCTCACACCAAAATATTTCATGATAATATGTATTTCCAACTGGATATTAGACATTGAAATCATCCTCACCCTCTGAGGGTGACATAACCTGCAGCCAAGTGTAGTTCTGTGTGGTCACAATGCCAATTTGGAGGCAGCCAGGAAGAATTAAAACATGGCAAAATCTCGATATTCAAATTGCAAGATTGACAACTTGCTACTGTTATTTATATCATTGGCATTTTTTTATCTACTGCTAAATAACTCTCTTAATATTAATTCTCAATACTGTCATGGCTTACTAGTCAATAGCCATTATGCGATATAACAATAAGGTTATGGAATGAGAATTCCAAACATGTCTTGAAAGAAGAAGGTGAATCAGACTATTATAAAGATATACTGAGACTATTCATTACTTACATTTTGTCACTTTTGGGTAACATAATTGAAATTTTCAAATTAATAAATCATTAGCTGTCTTTAGGTTGTATTAACTTAAACATTTAAGCACAATTAAAGCTGTAAGGACAACATAATGTACACTAAGAAAGCTATAGATTCCACTGAAAAATAAATTAACTAAATAAGCCACTTCAGTGTAGTTGCAAACTTACAAAATCAACACATGAAATCAATTGCCTTCTTACATGCAAAAAATGAACTACAAAAGAAGTTAAGAAAACAATCCTACTCATAACCATGAGACTAAGTACCATAGAGTAAACATAACTAAGGAGATGAAGATACAAAGAAAAGCAAAAGACATTGTTAAAGGGAATAGAAAAGAGAAAGAAATGGAAAGATATTCCCTGACCTTGGCTTGGAAGAATCAACATTACCAAATGCCCATCTGACTCAAAGTAATCACAGATTCAATGTAATCCTAATAAGAAATTCTATGGCATTTCCCAAAGAGATTAAAAAAATACTTAAATGAATATGGAACCACAAATGACCCCAAACACCCAAAACAACCCTGACAAAAATGAGGAAGAATGGTGGAGGCAGCACATTCCAGACTCCAGTCCATACAATAAAGCTCTAATACTTAAAGCAGCATGGTACTGGGACAAAAACAGACACACAGAGCAATGAATTATAATGAGGGCCCAGGAATACACCTTCATCAAGATGGACAGTTACTCTATGACAGAGGAGCCAAGAGCACGCACTAGAACAAAGAAAGTGGAGAAATAATGCTGGGAAAAGCAGACAGACACACGCAACAGAAGAAACCAGGTCACTGCCCCACACCCTACAGAAAAATAAACTCAAAACAGATAAACACCTGTTTGCAAAGGTACAAAGTCACTATAGTCATGCAGCAAACCTATTTTTATGACACCACGTGCAGAAACCCTAATATAAGGTTAAAAGTAAAATTATTCAAACATAATAACAGTTCTAATTTAAATTCAGAATTGCAAGTGCTGAAAATGGAAATTTTATTAGAGACTAATAAAGTTTCTCTTTCCAAAGGGCTGGTGACCCCCGTGTTCACCCACTTTTGCTGGACGTCCATTGTCTTTCCAACCCACTCTTCCTCCCTTGACTCCCTCCTGCCTCTCTCCGTATCCCTTCCCTCCTGCCTCTGGCATTTCCACATCCCCCTCACAACCATCTCCAGGGCCTCTCCGTGAAGGGCACATGGTGGGTGACGGGCGACTGTCCAGCTGTCTAGACTGGGACTCTCGGCACTGTTATTACTGATGGTGCCGACCATGGCGGACATAATAGGTGGTGAATGGAACCTGGAAATGAGGATTTTCCTTTTTTTTTAAAAAAAAAAAAGATTTATTAATTTTTATACAAGAGTGGGGTATAGGCCAGAGGCGCAGGAGGGTGAGAGGATTCACCTGGGACAGAGCAGGGAACAGAACAGGCAGACAACAGAAATACACTGCTGAGGGGAGCAGTGGACACAACAGGAGAGGTCTGTGGCACCCTGTGAGAACCTCGCTGGCCTGCCAGGATCAAACACACACTGCTGAGGCAGCGGACAGATTCACAGTGTGGTGCTCCGCCCGCTGCACCACCAGGGAGGCCCAAAATAGGATTTTGCTATTCACTACCATAGAGGCGTAAGCCAGACACAAAATCACATCTACACACCGAGTGTGATAATTACTCGCTGAGACGCACTGCAGGACACTCCAATTAGCACAGTCAAGTAAACACACACTTTCCCTCTGGAGGATGGTCCCTGAGGGCTGGAATCTGGACAGCGTCCAACACGTGGACACCAGCTCCAGAGCTCAAATAGCCCAGCCTTGAGACCCTGCTCTGTCCATGAGGCAGCAGCAGGACAGGGTGTAACATCCTGTGAGTGCTCAGAGACATCCGCACGAGTACCTTACCAGCATGGAGTGAGAGGCCTGAACACCCGCTGTCCGCACCATGGAGACAACCTCAGGAGAGAGACTCCACACAGCAGCAGGAACTTTCACTCCAGACTGGAGGTATTTGCAGGGTAAAACCCACTCACACTTGAAAGTTTTCAGATCAAGCTTCATTAAAGGTTTGAGAAAGCGCCGCAGTTCAACTATTCACTTTGTAAATCATGACAACTAATGCTAAAAGTGCCCAAGTCTTCTTGTCCCACTGCCCTGTCAGCCAGGTTGAGACTCAATGAGAGAAAATATATTGTTATTTGAGGGTTTTCCACAAATATACCATTTTAATATAATCATCATATCGGATGACTTTATGATAAATATGACATTTGTTTCATGAGTGATTTAGCATGCATCTATTATTGTGTATTAAGTGTTAAGTGGAATCACAAAAGTTAATCATTATTTTGTAACTAAGAAGAAATTCAGGATGAAATTTCAAAATATTTATTGCTAAATTTCAATTTCTTGTTTCTTTTTGTTCCTAAATATTGACAGATACGAAAGACAAAATGCAACAACTTTTATAACAATATTTTACTACTTCATGGTTCTGACATTAAAGTGCAGGTGGCAGGGACATCTGACTATTTATGGAAATGACCTTGAGAATTTTCCCCAACTCCATAACTCAGATATTGTTAGTGATAGAAAATAAAGTCACAGAAATTGAATAGAGAAAGAAAAATATATATCAAAATTTACATCAGTTATAATATGTACTTTAAATCACTCAAAATATGTCTACATTTTTAACCATGTGGTATCCTTATTTGTTTTTTTTTTTGTTTTATTAAAATATTTGGAAATATTTCCACTAATGTTTTTCTATCAATTTATTCCCCACATTCTCCTAAATATCCTGCCGTCACCAGGGACTGCTCCTCCATAATCCCACAGATTGGGGATAGGAGGAGTTTGTGGATGGGGAGAGTGGGCAGGGCTGCCCCTGTCCAGATGTCCCCACTCACACACAGGCCTGGGGTCAGGAACAAACCCGTACCTGGGGGACCCGGAGCCCTGGGACCGTCAGGGACAGCCACACGCACAGACCGTCTGGCTCAGCTCTGGAGCCGCCTCCTCCCTGCACAGACATGCATGAGTCTGAGGGGGACAGAAGGCCGGGGAGGGACCCGGGGTTGGACGAGCCCATCCTGCAAGAGGGACATGTGGGTGTGACCCAGGAGGAGAATCTGCGGGAAATGTGGTCTCTGGGTCCTCAGATGTGGGGAGTCAGGAGCAGGGAGATGAGGAGACGAGGGGACGGAACAGGAAGCAGCAGAGGACAGAACAGGAGGCACCAGGGAGGTCACAGGGGCAGGAATCTGACAGAGGAGGCATCAGGACACACCACACAGGGACGCCGAGCCCAGATCATTCAGCTCCAGGACAGTGTTGGGTCCTGGGGAGCAGGAAAACAGGGACCCGCACACCCCATCTCCCTGCACACCCGTCCCTGTGGGGCCTCCCCAGACCAGGGCTTTGCTGGAGGAGCAGGGACAGACTCTCCAGGGTGGGGAGGGGCTGGGCATGGTCACGTGTCCTCTGGGGCTGTGCCCTGGACAACCTCTGGGAGGTGTGCTGGGCAGAGATGCTGGGGACTGGCAGGAATTGGGGGAGCGGGACTGGGGCAGTGGGGAGAGGCTGTCAGTTGGGCTATGAGATCAATGAGAGCAGAATCCTATGATCAGCTGAAATGTCCCTCCTTCCTGATCCCATATCCTGAGTAATAAAGGTGTGTTTCTGGAGCTGAATGCAAAAGGCTCAATAGAGAGTGAGAGAAATGGAGTGCCTCCACTCCACAGCCTGAGGGTGACCTCTGGAACATTCCTATGGCTGTCCTTGTAGGTGTTATCTACATTCAGAGTGGACGGCTTCACTCCTGTTATACTTTGTTTGATACTGTTATGTAGATGACGACTCCAGAGGTAACCAGTCTGACCATTGTGACAGAATTCATACTCCTGGATTTCCCCACCCAGGGGACCATGGGCTTCTTGCACCTGCTGCTCTTCTCCCTGGTCTACCTGTGCGTCCTGCTGGGGAACAGGCTCATCGTCCTCATCACCACCCTGGACCGGCACCACCACACACCCATGTACTTCTTCCTGCCTGAGGAATCTGTCATTCTTGGACCTCTGCCTCATCTCAGCCACGGCCCCCAAGTCCATTGTTAACTCTCTAAGGCACAGCAGCTCCATCTCCATCCCGGGCTATGTCGTTCAGGTCTTCATGGTGATTATGTCAGCATCTACAGAGCTTCACCTGCTCACAGTGATAAGCCTTGACCGCTATGCTGCCATCTGCCTCTCCTGCACTGTGACATCATCATGAGCAGGGACAGGTGTGTGCAGCTGTCAGCTTTGTACTGGCTGGGTGGGGGGAGTGTCATCTTTGTGATGCTCACAGCTGGAACCTTCTCTTTGTCCTACTGTGGGTCCAATGTGGAACACCAGTTCTTCTGTGACATCCCTCAGTTATGCCTCCTCAGGAAATTTAGTAAGAAAAATTCTACCTATCATCATTAGTGTTTGTTTCCACGTTCTGACCTGCTTTTCTGCATGTATTTCTCAAATCCTCTCCTTGCATGGGACTCTGCCCTCACCCTGCCCATGCCCACCCGTGTGTGGATGCACTACCATCTGATCCTTGTCCCATGGGCTGAGTTGGGCTTCTGGGGATGACACCGCCATGATGATCACAGAGCCGTGGTTTCGCAGAAAGAACTGCTCTGCCTGTGCCCGCGTGTGACCTGATGCTGGAGTCCATCCTGGATTATTTAAGCCAAGGTGGTTGCTCTGCGTAGCTTCTCTGTCCCTGTCCCTCCAGCAGCGCGAAGGGGCAGTTTCTCCGCACCCTCCAATGTTGTGAGTCCCTGTGACATGGCCGTTGTCCTGGGTGAGGGGTGTCTCCTTGTCTCCATCCCCCTGTCTCCTGTTGCTGCAAGTTCCGAGACTGCCCATCAGAGCGGGTCCTTCACCCTCACTCCGGCCTCTGCAGTCCTGTTCTTGAGCGTGCAGGAAGGGGGTCCCCATCGTGTCCCTTGAAACTTCCTCTTGGCAGAATATCTCAATTTTCTAGACAAAGGCCATATAAGCATTTTTGTAAGTTTTTGAAAATGTCTCTTTTGTCTTACTTTATGTCATTCTTAGTTCACATTCACGCTACTGGAGAGCGCTCTGCTGCTGAATGAATTTTTGTCAAAGTCCGTGCCTCTCTTTTCAGAGGGATGAGAATGTCCTGGTATCATTAAAAAAACCTAATATTGACACGTGCTGCGCGGCCCACATATGTACTCGGAGCCCACACCATTCTGCTATCTGGGTTTACATTCTGTTTCTGGTAACTGTCTTCACGTCCTTTGGAATAGGAACCGATACTTATTCATTTGCTGAAACGCAGTGCCTGAATGATTCTCTCTTTGGTATCCGACCTTTTCAAACATCTGCTACAGGTTCCAGTGATGAGCCCTCCTGTGAAGGGGCCCTCCCGAGCCTCCCTGAGGGTGACACGGGCAGAGAGGGCTACAAAAGGGCCCCGGGCAGGAGGCCAGATGGACGACGGAGTAGCCGCCCTCTGCCTGGGCTCCCGGGCCTGAGAGCCACAGCAAAGCCCCAAGAGGCCAAAACCCAAAACCAAGAGCTGGAGCTACACGACACCCTGCAGCAGGGCCTGCGGGCTGGAGCCTCCCAAAGGGCAGTGCTGGGCGAGGGGACAGTCACCGTCCGTGGGGCTCCCCCGCGCACCCCGCAGGCGCCTCAGGGCCCGGGACGCCAGCACGGAGTCCGTCTCTCACACAGGGAAACAGAGAGCACACGGGCCACACCCGGTGGCTGCTCACCCCACAGCCTCCGTGGTGGTCACTGCCGTCACCGGGAGGGCCCCAGGGCGCCGGCCAGCGGTGACGGTCACCCCTGGCCCGCGGAGGCTGGGTCTCTGCAGGAGGTCGGTTGTCCACAGCGCCGGGCGAGCGGCGGCACCTCAGACCCCGGCCTGGGCCTCTGGGGCCCCGTTCGGGCAACGTTAGAGACAGGCAAGGCCCGGCTGTGGCCAAGTCTTTCAGCTTCTCCCCCTCCTGGGGGCCGCGAGCCGACGCTGATGTTCTCGGGAGGCCGCACCCGCTGCTTTTCTTCAGAGGCTGGCGTCGTGCCCACGCCCCCCCTCTCCCCCCTGCCGGTGGTGGCTCCATCTCAGCGCCGCTGACCCCGGCTTCCATCCTCTCAGGCTGCCCGCCCCCAAGTCTGATTGGACCCATTTTCAATCCTGTGGCTGATTGGCCCATTTCCCCATCAGCCCCCAGCACTGATTGGTCCATTCCGCAACCCAGGAAGTGCTCTTTACGTGAAAGCGCTCTGAGGAGCAACTGCCATGACTCACCTGTGGTGAGAGGCGGGTCCTGATAGCAAAAGTCTGATTGGGCCATTGAGCACCAATCAGCTCATGGCTTCCACCTGATTGGTCCAGTCCACGAGCCAGGAAGTACAGTGTTACCTAAAAAGTCTCTGAGGCTCAACAGCCAAAACCGACGGTGGAGCCGCAGGGGGAGGGACCCACTGCCCTGCGCACCCCCCACCCCCGTCCACCGAGGCCGCGGTTCTGGAAACATAAGGGCCGTGGTGGCCCGGGCAGTGGACACGCGGCGGCTCTGACTCAGCCAGACACGGAGCCTGAGTCGGCCTTGAGCCTTGGGCGGCACCGGGCGAGTGGACAGATGAGGACAGCGAGTGACAGTGGCCTTGGGGCCGCAGCCAGCCTGGTCCCGGTGCGGGGTCGGGTCGTGGGCCCTGGTGGGGGTGGAGGGGGAGGGGTGGGCCGGTGGACACTCCCCCGAGGAGAGGAGGGCGGGGCCGGGGTCTTCAGGCAGTGGGACCGGCTGATGCAGGTCCAGGCTCTGAGCTGGGCCCAGGCGCCGGCAGGTCGGGCAGGACCCAGGGTGTCAGGCGGCATCCGGCACCCCTGAATCCCCTCCTGGAGCCGCCCATGTGGCGGGGGGTGCGGCCTCTCCTGGGCTCCACCATGAGCTGCTCTGGCCACAGCGCCTCAGGGCCCTTTTATGGAGAGCCGCACTTCCGGGGCGGGGCGTGGACCAATCAGACGCAGGGTTGCGACATGGGTGCGGGGAGGAGCCAGGGAGGGGGCGGGGCGGCGGCCTGAGGCGGGAGCCTGCGCCCGCGAGGAGAGCAGGGCGGGCTCTGAGGAGAGGGGGGACCGCGCACCCTG
Organism: Talpa occidentalis; assembly: GCF_014898055.3. Taxonomy (NCBI): domain Eukaryota; kingdom Metazoa; phylum Chordata; class Mammalia; order Eulipotyphla; family Talpidae; genus Talpa; species Talpa occidentalis. The sequence continues at coordinate 5,318,653 of NW_023601851.1, read as the reverse complement.
GTCCTGGACAAGGACGCGGAGGCTGAGGGTAAGAGGAGCCGCGGGCGCCGCAGGGGCGGGCGGAGAAACCGACGCCCGTCCAGGCGCGTGCTCGGTCCTGTCCTGCGTCCCCGCTGGCCCGCTGGCCGAGGCGGCCCGAGGCCCGGCCCTCGCCTCAGTGTGGGGCGCTGTCCGGACCCCCGGAGCGGGGGACACTCCGGCTCTGACGCCGCCGGGCCAGGAGGGACCCCGCACGCCCGCCCCTGACCCGTGCGCCCGGCCGCGCGGTGACCGGGGGTGACCACGACCGCTGGCCGGAGCTGACCGCGCACCTGGGGCAGCGCCCGCTTCTGGGGCACCGTTGGGCGAGACGCCGGCGTCTGCACGGCAGCCGCTGGCCACGGGGCGGGTGGACGCGGGGCCGGGGCAGGATGACACATGTGGCCCAGGTCTGCCCCATCTCCCTCCCAAATAGCCCCTTGTCCGTGCACCCTGCCCCGCTGGGTGTGAGCACGCGGGGGGCACCCCTGGGAGAGGGTCCCCCCACTGCTGTCTCAGAGCCCAAGACACAGAACTAGAAGTGGACAAGCCAAAGACAGCAGCCCCTCGGGACTTGCCCGAATTGTAACAGAAACACAGATTTAGTAAAACACGAGGATTCAGGTTGTATCACATTTATACTTGCAGAGAATGAAGTGGAATTTAAATAAAAATATTTAGTAACATAAACAAATTCACATTTTTCTTGGTTTTCCTCCTCTCCCTCCCGCTCCTGCCTCCACATTTCCTCATCCCCCTCACACCCCTCTCTCAGGTCTCCCCACGGAGGGCACACAGTGGGTGTCAGTGACTTTCCAGCACCCTTTGGAAGTGGTTCATCCCGAGGCCCATTACCTGGTCCCCCGTAAACGTTGAGTGGAGAGTGATGGAGCCTGGAGGAGGAGGAACCACAGTCCTGTCCACACAGGTGTGAACAACTAACAAAATTGCCTCTGGCACCCTCAGTGCAGGAATTGCTCACTGAGATGTGGTACAGGATGATGCCCATTAACACGGTCAACTCAAAGAGGGCACTTGTCCCTCTGAAGGATGGTCCCTGAGGGCTGGAATCTGGACAGTGTCCATCACGCGGACACCAGCTCCAGCGCTCAAATAGTCCAGCCCTGAGGCCCTGCTCTGTCCATGAGGTGGTCCAGGACGGGGTGGAACATCCTGTGAGTGCTCAGAGGCTCCCCACGAGCCCCGAACATGGAGTGAGAGGCCGGGACGCCCTCTGTCCTCACCATGGGGACCACCTCAGGACAGAGACTCAACACGGCAGTGGGTACTTTCCCCCCAGACTGAAGGTATCTGCTACCAGCTGATTATAGAGGAGAATCCATTCGGAATTGAAAATTTTTCCATTTCAAAATTCAATTATGACTTGAGAAAGCAATTAAAATACTCATTTTGTAGATTAAAAAACTAATAAAATTCTAAAGATGCATGAGTTGCTGATTTCCACAATTCCATATTCTGGAATGAATTGCAATGGGAGAAAATAATGTTTTTTTAATGTAACTTTTCCAAATATTATGAATTGCAATAGCATCAGATTTTGATATGTGATATATGATGCTTCATAATTGTGATTTAGGCGTCAGCACAATGTGTCAGTGTGTATTAAGTATCAAAAAAAAATTAAATTAAGGGCCTCCCGGTGGCGCAGCAGTTGAGTGCTGCGTTGCAAAGCTACCCACAGTCTCTGCAGCACCGGTTCGATCCCCGGCCGCCTGGCGAGTATCACATATGGCGCGCAGACCTCTCCTGCTGCCTGCTGCTTCCCTTAGCAGTGTATTTCGTCAGTCTGCCTATTCTGCTTCCCACTCTGGCTCTGGTGAATTCTCTCACCCTCTCGTGCTTCTGACTGTACCCAGTGCTTGAATAAATAAATAAAACTTTAAAAAATTAAATTAAATTGTGATAAAAACTAAACTAAAGTTGAAATTAGAATTTAATTATCAAGCCTCCCTGGTGGCGCAGGCAGTTGAGAGCCTGCTGTGAAGCTTTTTGCAGCCTCTGCAGAGCCGGTTTTATCTGAGAGGGCCACCGAGGGTCCCACATGGCACTGTGGATCTCTCACCCGCTGCTCCCCTCAGCAGTATACTTCGTCAGTCTGCTTGTTCTGCTCCCTGCTCTGGCTCTGGTGAATTCTCTCACCCTCCCATACTTTTGACTATACCCAGTGCTTGTGTAAATAAATGAATCAATAAAAATACTTGCGGAGAGGAGACAACCTGACGAGCACCTGCCCACTACTCCTGAGGCTGCAGACTTGACAGGGAAAGTGAGACCCCACCCATCATTTGGAGCTCCCCAGTGACAAAGATCACACTGATGACCCCAAGAAACAATCCTGCCAAGGTAGGGGCTTGGGCACATTGATGGCAGATTATGGAACCTGCGGGGAGAGGGTCCTCTGCAGACTTCGGGACATGAAGATCCAAGGATGGCTGCTGGGTCTTGCTGGCCTATTGTAGCCTATTGCAGGAGCTGTCGTCCGCTCAGCGTGGCGTGGCAGTGAGCCCTTGGGATGGCTGAGAGTGTGGACAGGGCCAACGTGACAGCAACCCAGGGCTGGCAGAGCTTGGCGTCCTCGCCAGGTCTCTGCAGCCAGGCAGAAGATGCATCAGGAAGCCAACACGGAGAAGGCTAACCACTGGTGCCAAGGTCAGGAAGTCCTGAGCGGTTGAGAAGCAGCTGAAAGTGATGTTGAAGAGGACAGTGGGCCTCTTCAAATCATCCAGGGGTGATGCCCAGTCAATGTTGTGTAAGTGTCAGGTGCCAAAGAACCCATCCACTGGGGGACTGGCGGGGAACATGGCTTGTGATGGAGGACACAGCTGGAAGGGCCCAGAGAGAGGCAGTGCGGGGGGGCGCTGTCCTCAGGTCCCTGCCTCTGACATGCAGAGGGTTGGCTGCAGTTCACAAGACCCAGTTTTATTTCCCTCTTCATTTAAATCAGATTCACTTTTCTTCCTTCCCTGCCCTTTGTCTCCCTCCCTCCTCTCACCTTACTCCTTAGTTCCTTCCTAACTTTACTTTCCCTTCTACCTGTCCCATACCCCACCCACCTCCCAGGCCCCCAGGAGGGGGCACAGGAGGTGACAGTGACTTTCCAGCTCCCAGTGGATGGGGCTCATCCATGGCTCTGATAACAGAGCCACACCCAGGTCCCCACGGCAGTCAGGGGAGGTGATGGGCCTGAGGGGCAACCAGGTCCTGGTCACAGAGTCTCCTGGGACCCCTGAATGGGCCACTGACTCTGGAGGCTCATTACCGGGGATGCCACTGATGTCCACAGAGATGAGGGTCATCCAGTCCCCTTCGGGTGAGGTCCCTGAGGAAGGGTAGTGTGAACACGCCAGGGCCTGGGGAGAGTGGGGGATGAGACAGCTTGCCCTACAACCCATCTGCAGAGTCAGTGAGCTGGAGGCCTGGAACCCAGACATCAGAGGCAGCACAGCAGAGGACAGCGGGTGACTGGGGCCATCAAGAGAGGTTTGCATTTCCTCCTGTCTGTGAGGGCGAGAGTTTTGAGGGAAGCAACTTCTGGGCCAGAGGGTGTGTCATGCCAGACTGGACGAGCCTGTCAATTTTTTTTTTTATTTTTTTATATTTTAAAGATTTATTTATTTATATAAGAACTGGGGTACAAGCCAGATGTGCAAGAGGGTGAGAGGATTCACCAGAGACAGAGTGAGGAGCAGAACAGGCAAATCGACGAAATACACTGCTGAGGGGAGCAGCGGGCACGGGCATGACAGGAGAGGTCTGTGCAGCATGTGGGACCCTCCCCAGCCCACCGGGATCTAACAGGCACTGCAGAGGCTGCGGACAGTTTCACCGTGTGGCGCTCAACTTCCTGCACCACCAGGGGAGGCCCTCAAATATTTTTTTAAAAAGTAAGTTTTTCAAATTTTTAATTTTTAAATTACCAACATATTTCATTTAACCCCATACGTCAAAGTGTTAGTATTTCAACAAGAAATACTTATGTTATTGTTTCCAATAGTGACTTTATTTTCTTTATTGAGGTAAAATTTTCACCACACAATATCATTTCAAAATGCATTTTGTATTTCAAAAGCACTGCAGTTAAAATATTCATCTTATAAATGAAAACAAATAAATTACAAACGCAGAATAATAGTTCAGTTTCAGAATGCCCTGTTGTGCGGGGATGAGCTTCTAATAGAGAAAATACATTTTTTTACTTTATGGTGTTCCACATATTATGATCTTCACTGCATTCATCATTTTAGAACATTTTGATTTATGGTATCTACAGCAAATATAGAATAAAAAACATTATTTCAGCATTTTGAAAACTGAGTTGAAACTATATAAATGTGAAATTAAATCAACTTAATGGGCACATTTAGGAAGCAGTAAAGAAGAAACTCAAGAGAAATTTAAAATAATACAATTGTTTAGAAGGGAAAACTGGGCCTCCCTGGTGGCGCAGCGGTTCAGCGCTGGGTTGCGAAGCTGCCCGCGGCTTCTGCGGCGCCAGTTCGATCCCCAGCTGCTCTCCGGCAACCGGAAGAGGGTCCCACATGGTGCGCAGACCTCTCCTGCCACCCGCTGCTCCCCTCAGCAGTGTACTTCGGTACTTCTGCCTGCTCTGCTCCCTACTCAGGCTCTGGTGATTTCTCTCACCCTCCCGCACTTCTGACTGTAGCCAGTGCATGTATACACAAACAAACAAACAAATAAATAAATAAATAAATAAATAAAACATGCCTCTAATTAAAAAAAAAAATAGAAGGGAAAGCTACACATATTGATCACAAAATATTACAACAATTAAGAATATCGGACAGAAATTCATGTCCTTTCCCATGATCTATGTTGACATACACATGTGGATATCCAATTTGGAACTAATCGTGTTGTATTTTAACTCAAAACAGAAATAGAGCTACATAAAACCTAATTTTTTCAATATAAATATCTATCTAAATCACAGGAAAAGTTTTTACATAGGTTACAGAAGGTTCTGAGATTATTTTTTCCTGTTTTAATTATAAAAGCTGACTTGTTTCTCTAACTTCTTACAGTTATTTCATATCAGCATATTCTGCAAAAAATCCTGCCTCCCCAGGGCCTGCCACTCCATCACCCCAGAGAGAGGGGAGAGGACCAGATTTGGAGGGGGATAGTAGGCAAGGCTGCCCCATGTCCAGACGTCCACACTAACACACGGGCCTGGGGGCAGGAACAAACCCACACACGGGGAACCCGGGGCCCTGGGACCGGCAGGGACAGCCACACGCACAGACCGTCCGGATCAGCCCCAGAGCGGCCTCCTCCCTGCACAGACATGCATGAGTCTGAGGGGGACAGAGGGGCCGGGGAGGGACCCGGGGTGGACGAGCCCATTCTGCAGGAGGGACATTTGGGTGTGAACCAGGAGGAGACTCTGCAGGAAACGTGGTCCCTGGGTCTTCAAATGTGGGGGTTCAGAGGCAGGGAGATGAGGAGACGAGGGGACGGACCAGGAGACAGCAGTGAGGCTACAGGGGCAGGAATCTGACAGAGGAGGCATCAGGACATGCTGCACGGGCACAAGGAGCACAGATCATTCAGTTACAGGACAGTGTCAGGTCCTGGGGAGCAGGAAAACAGGGACCAGCACACACCATCTCCCTGCACACCCATCTCTATCGGGCCTCCCCAGACCAGGGCTGTGGTGGAGGAGCAGGGACAGGCTCTCCAGGGTGGGGATGGGCTTGGCATGGTCAAGTGTCCTCTGGTCCTGTGCCCTGGACAACCTCTGGGATGTGTGCTGGGTGGAGACGCTGGGGCCTGGGCAGGAGGGGGAGCTGCGGGCCTGGGTCTGTAGGAAGGGCCAATCATTCAGGCTATGAGATCAAACAGAGCAGAATCCTATGATCTGCTGAAATGTTCCTTCTTCCTGATCCCAGTTCCTATGTGATAAAGGTGTGTTTCTGGAGCTGAACACAGAAGGCTCAACAGAGAGTGAGAGACATGGATCTCCTCCAATTCACACCTTGAGAGTGACCTCTGGGGCACACCTGTGACTGTCCTTGTAGGTGTCATCTACACTCAGACTGGAAGGCTTCACTCATATTATATTCTGCTAGATATTTTTACACAGATGATGGCTCAAGGGGTGACTAATCTCACGGCCGTGACAGAATTCATCCTCCTGGGGTTCCCCACACAGGGGACCATGGGCTTCCTGCACCCAGTGCTCTTCTCCCTGGTCTACCTGTGCGCCCTGCTGGGGAACGGGCTCATCGTCCTCATCACCACCCTGGACCGGCACCTCCACAACCCCATGTACTTCTTCCTGAGGAGTCTGTCCTTCTTGGACCTCTGCCTCATTTCAGCCATAGTCCCCAAGTCCATTGCCAACTCTCTGAGGCACAGCAGCTCCATCTCCTTCCCGGGCTGTGTCCTCCAGGTCTTCATGCTGTTTGTTTCAGGAGCTACAGAGCTGACCCTGCTCACAGTAATGAGCCTTGACCGCTATGCTGCCATCTGCCACCCCCTGCACTATGATGTTATCATGAGCAGGGACAGGTGTGTGCAGCTGACAGCTGTGTCCTGGCTAGGTGGGGGTCTCTATGCTGTGATGAACACAGCTGGAACCTTCTCCTTGTCCTACTGCGGGTCCAACGTGGTCCACCAGTTCTTCTGTGACGTCCCCCAGTTATTGGCTATTTCCTGCTCAGGAAATTTAATCAACGAACTTGTCCCCATTTTCATTAGTGTGACATTGGATATGTGCTGCTTTATTTTCATCGTAATTTCCTATGTCCACATCTTCTCTGCTGTCAGGAAGATCCCATCCGCAGAAGGGAAGGCCAAGGCCTACTCCACCTGCCTTCCCCACCTGCTGGTTGTGGTGCTGTTTCTCTCCACTGCATTCTTTGCTTATCTGAAGTCGACCTCCGGGACCCCATCCTTGTCTGACCTGGTCATTTCTATGTTCTACACAGTGGTGCCCCCCACCTTTAACCCTGTCATATACAGTCTGAGGAACCAAGCCATGAAGTCGGCTGTGGGCAGACTCATAAAGGGCTATTACACCAACAAGTAAAGCTCGCCCTTCTTTCCTCATCCATACAGAGCATCTACAAATGCACACCCGTGACCTCCAGCCAGACACTCACAGGTGTCTGTCACAGGGACACCAGCCCCTCCTTTGTCCCCAGCCCCTCCCCTCCTTTTCAGAGCCCTCAGGAGGTTGTTCCCCAAGACTTTTCAAATGTTTCCCCGCTCAAATGCCTGTTCTCTGCTGCCCAGTGTTTGTGTCCATGTCTGACCTGCTTTGCTGAGTGCATTTCTCAAACCCCCTCCTTCTGTGTAGCGCTGCCCTCGCCCTGTCCATGTCCCCCTTGTTGTGGATGCACCACCATCTATTCATTGTCCCGTGGGCCGAGTGGGATGCTGTGAATGATGCCGCCGTGATGATCACAGAGCCGTGGGTTCGTGGAGAGTCCTGCTCTGCCCGAGCCCGCGTGTCACCTGCTGCTGGAATCTGTCCTGGATTTTTTAAGCAAAGACAGGTTGCTCTCATGGAATTTCACTCTCTCTGTACCCCCAGCAGTGCGATGGGACCCTTTCTCCACACCCTCTAGTGCCTGTGGGCCCCTGGGGCATGGCCGTTGTCCTGGGTGAGGGGTGTCTTCTTGTCTCCATCTGCCTGTCTCCGGTGAGCAGTGGGGCAGCTTGTGACCCCACAGACTCAGGGTCCTACAGGAGGGAGCTGCCCCTCCCACGGGCAGCTGGGCCCAGCCAGGGCAGGGAGCAAGTGTCCTTTCGGGGCCAAGCACTGTCCTTTGCCCAAACCCCAGGGGCATCATCACACCTGGTGGAGAGATGGCGGCTTGGGCTCTGGCTTCTCCAACTGCCCCGGGCCCAGCTGAGAAGGCCACCCTTTCCCCCCCTGGGGAGCTGGTCCTGGAGAATCTGGCGACATTGGCTGAGGTTTCAGGGAAAGGAGAGAAAGGTCTGGGCAGGTATGGATGCAGGTCAGGTGAGCCCAGTGTCAACCTCACAGACACAGCGGAGCTGCCCGCCGGCTGGCAGTGGGCACAGGGCTGGGATGACACTGCATCCCACGCTGGTTTGAGTGGGGCCCAGGCCGACCCCAGCCCCCCACGGGCGCAGCTGCATGCCCCTCAGGAAGCGCTGGGTGGCACATGGACTCAGGGTGGGCAAGCCCAGAAGGGGGTGACAGGCCGTCAGGGGGTCCAGGAACCAGGGCTACTGCAGGGCCTCGAGTCCGTGCCCATGTGCACCCTCAAGCCTGGATGGGCCCCCAACCCTGCCCAACCCTGGCCTCCAGCTCCGCCTCCCTCAGGACAGCACCATCTCACTGGGAAGCTGTGTGCTTGGGTCCTTACAGACACAGGTGGGACAGCACGCGGGGCCTGGGACTGTCCATCCCTGGTGTCCACCACCAATACCCCCCTCCTTGTTGTCTGTGCCTGATCTGGTCGGGCCTGTGAGTGTGCAGGAGGAACCCACAGCTGGGAGAGTGTCCCCCACTCTACTGTGTCAGAGCTCGAGACATAGACCACCCTGCAGACTCGCCGGGCAGCACCGCCGTGGGACTGACCCACATTGGAAGGTAAACACACACTTTCCTCACACACTGTCACAGGGCACCCCTGCTCTAAAACAGGTTGTGTGATTGTGGGTCCTCACCTGTGCACTTCAAAGGGCCACACTGCAGGCACACGCCATGGTTAACAAAGGTTTATTGACAAGGGAAGGGGATGAGGAAGTGGAGCACTCAGGAAGAAATGAGGGAGCTAAAGTCTTACATGCGTCCTACCCGTTCTGCTGACCTGGAATCCCGAATGACTCGCCGAGACCAAACCTGCGTGGCTGAGAACAGGGCAAGTGTGTCCCCCAGACCCCACTAACAGGGCTGGTGTTATTTACAGACAGAGAAAATGGCTGCCTGACTTGGCCCTCAGGTCCTCGTGACTTCCCTTTGGGGATCCTGGGATTTGAAGTTCCCGGTGTCTTGATGGCCTGGGCTGGTGTCCACACAGCCCGCATGGAGTCTGCTCAGGGCAGCCTTTCCCCTAACAGCACGACAGCAGTTCAAATGTGTGGAGAGAGTCACAGGCGCTGAGAGTAAATGGCCTTTTTGAATAAAACAATTCTGAGAGACTTGAACAAATTCCCGTGTCAGAAGCCCCGGGCTCTTCCCAGTCTCGCTCCTGGGTTTTCGTCCTGGTTTCCCTCCCCCCCACTCCCGCCTCCACATGCCCAGGCCCACCTTCCAGGCCCAGGAGGGCACACGGGGTGGCAGCGACTTTCCCGCTCCCTGTGGATGGGCTCATCCATGGCTCTGACGACGGGGCCACCTGGTCCCTGTGGGGTCGGGGGTGATGGGGCCGAGGGGCGACCAGGTCCTGCCTGTGGAGCCTCCTGGGCCCCCTGACACGCCCTGAGTCGGGCGGCTCTTTACCGGGGCGCTGCCAAGAAGCCCCCGGGGACAGGACACCTGGGCCCGGTGAGGTCCCTACAGAGGGCGTGGACATGTCAGGGCCCGGGGGGCGGGGGGAGAGCGCATGCCCTGCGGGCCGTCTGCAGGGCCAGCGAGCCAAGGCCAGACCGGACTGCAGAGGCATCGCCGTGGGGGGTAGCAGGGACCAGCCGTCGGGGGTTTGTGTCTCCTCCAGGCTCAGGAGGGCGAGCTTTGTGGGAGCCGCTGCTGGGCAGTGGGCGCCGCCAGCCTGGACGTGCGGGTCCGGTCAGGTGGGGAAGTTCCCCTTGTAATTAAGTGTTTTCTATTCAGTATATATTCCACTGAACTGCATCTCAGGGTCAGCCTTTGACTGTGAACAACTGACCTTATTTTGTTGTCTTACAAAAGGGAATTTTATTTTTTTCTCTTTTGAGGTAACGCTTTACAACGAAGTATCATTTTAAAATGCATTTTGTATTTCAAAAGAATAGTAGTTACAATAGTCACCTTATAAATGAAAGTGAATAATTAAAACCACACAGTTCAATGTCACAGTGCCGTATATTCTGGCATGAGTTTGAAAAAGGGATTTTTTTTTTATTTTTTTTTACTTTTCTTCCATTAGGAAAGTTCTGCAGCTTATGGTTTCTAATATATCTGTGATCATATAATATTTTGATTATGGTCTATCTGACAATTATTGCTCGAAGCCATGTGTTTCAGCACTGAGAACACTGAGATGAAACTGCATCACAAGTTAAATATCACACATACGAGAGCTACTTAGGAAGAGTGAGGAAAAATCTTAAGAGGAAGTTAAAATTCACACTAGTAGTTTAGAAGGTAAAGCTTCACCTATTCATCCCCAGAATATGACACAATCGTGAGATATTCATAAATTTTTAAGGCGATAAATATTGATCTTTTTTTCCTTCACGCTAAATTGATAGATACGTGTAATCAGTCTATCATGGATGTGAACATTTTATTTAACTACACACAGCAACACAGCTATATAAAATATAATGATATCAATATAAAAATTATTTTAAGTCACTGAAAAGGTTTTGGCAGAGAGCACAAAACAACAGGTTCTGCATTTATTTTCTTTTTTCCATTAAATTAGCAAAAACTGTTTGTCTAGTCTCATACAATAATTCTATAGCAGCACAATCTCTTAAAGATCCTGCCTCCCCAGGGCCTCACATCCGTCACCCCACAGATTGGGGAGAGGATGAGATTGGGGAGGAGGGGAGTGGGCAGGGCTGCCCCGTGTCCAGACGTCCCCACTCACGCACGGGCCTGGGGTGAGAAACAAACCTGCATATGGGGGACCTGGGTCCCTGGGTCCGGCAGGGACAGCCACACACACAGAACGTCTGGCTCGGCTCTGGAGGGGCCTCATCCCTGCACGGACGTGCATGAGTCTGAGGGGGACAGAGGGGCCGGGAAGGACCTGGGAATGGACGAGCCCATCCTGCAGGAGGGATGTGTGGGTGTGCCCAGGAGGAGACTCTGCGGGAAACGTGGTTGCTGGGTCCTCAGATGTGGGGAGATGAGGAGATGAGGGGATGGACCAAGAGGCAGCAGTGAGACCACAGGGGCAGGAATCTGACAGAGGAGGCGTCAGGACATGCCACAAAGGGACGCCGAGCCCAGATCATTCAGTTCCAGGAGTGTGTCGGGTCCTGGGGAGCAGGAAAATGGGGACCCACACACCACATCTCCCTGCATACCCGTCACTGTGGGGCCTCCCCAGACCAGGGCTGTGCTGGAGGAGCAGGGACAGGCTCTCCAGGGTGGGGAGATGCATACAGCTGGAACATTCTACTTGTCCTACAGTGGGTCCAACGTGGTCCACCAGTTCTTCTGTGACGTCCCCCGGTAATTGGCTATTTCCTGCTCAGGAAACTTAATGAACAAACTTGTCCCCATTCTTATTAGTGCGGTGATGGATTCCTCTCGTTTTATTTTCATCATCATTTCCTATGTGCACATCTTCTCTGCTGTCAGGAAGATCCCATCCACAGAAGGGAATGCCAAAGTGTACTCCACCTGCCTTCCCCACCTGCTGGTTGTGGTGCTGTTTCTCTCCACTGGATGTTTTCCTTACCTGTAGCCGACATCAGGGACCCTGTCCATGTCTGACCTGGTCATTTCTATGTTCTACACGGTGGAGCCCCCCACCTTTAATCCCATCATATACAGTCTGAGGAACCAAGCTATTAAGACGGCTGTGGGGAGACTGATGAAGGGGAGACTCGACAAAATATAATGGGGAAGATGAATTCATAACTCAATTACGAGACACTTATTTTAAATTTTCACATAGTGTCCCCTTTATATTCTTATAATTTCATATAATTCCATTGTACAATTTACAAATCTATGCTCATTTTTAAAATATATTTACAATGACTTCATATATTCTGCTGCTCATTTACTCTATTACCATTGATTGTTCTTTTTTTAACACTTAGTTGCACTTTGATATTCCTGTACAATGAAGATCACTGAACTTCAGCATCTGTCTGCTGTTCTCCATTTCTGTGCTCCCGCACAAGAGAGGTGATGTTTGGGTTTCACCTCAGTTGTCAGAATGTCTCTCACTGGGGCAGCCTCCCCAGTCTCTAAGGCACTTCCCCTTTCATGTCACTGACCCTCTGTGTCACATGTGGGACCAGGGCCACGGGGAGGACAGAGGCCCCTTTATGTGCTGAGTGTGACCTTTATAGCATAAATAAGGCCTTAGGGTTCAAGTTGGAAACTGAGTGGTCACATCCTTCTGTGGACAAGTTTCACACATGACTGGGTAGAGACCCTCATGCAAGCTCATGTGTGGATGTCATCGGCATTTACAGTAAACACACTCAGTGCAAGGTGAACACCAGAAATAAGACAGTGACTATGAAAGCTGTTACTTTCATGTGCAGTATAATTACTAAAAATTTACTAAGATACAGTGGGTAGGGTTTTTCAGGAAACCATAAAGGAAATTAGGAAGCTAAAATGCTAAAAAAAATTGGCCTTGACCTGGCCTTCTGTGGATGGCACACAAATAATTGCTAGTAGACTATACAATATTCTAATATTTCCAGAAATAGTTGAGGAAGGGCACCCACAACATCACACCACACATTCCTCGTGTGTTTATCCCCATATATTTAATTACCTAAAATTTCTGGGAATTTGAGGATAACGTCCTTTTGGCCACATTATTATGGGATCTCAGAGTGTTTGTGATTCCATGGGGAGTAGGTCAAATGAAAAAACTCATCAGATTCACATATCATAAATAACACTATCATTTAGTGTAGACATAAAGACAAAGAATTTGAAGGAGATTTAAAATGGGGAAATGAAGTGGCCCCATGATTGTCACTTGCTGTCTGGCCTCAGCTCCTCTCTGCTGACTGCATCTCCACCTTTACTGTCCCATCTGTGACGTCCAATGTTTGAAAATTTCACGCCAAAATATTTTATGATAAAATGTAGCTCCAATTGGATATCAGACATTTAACTCATTCTGAAGCATTCACTCTCTAAGGGTGCTATTCAGGCTGACCTTGCCTTCAGCCCAGGTGAGGCCCATGTGGGCACAATGTCAGTTTGGAGACAGCCAGGAATGGTTAAAAGTGGCAACATCTCGATCTTTGAAGTTTTGGGTTAACAATGTGCTGCTTTTTTTTTTTTTAAATCATTGGTATTGTAGTTTTTCCTGATGATAAATAACTTTCGTAATATTAATTCTTGATACTCTCATAGTTTACTGGTCAATAGAAGTTATGGGATATAAACAGAATAAGGTTATGGTATATAATGAGAATTCAATGCACTTACTGAATGAAGAAGCTGAATCAGACTATTATAAACATATACTGAGACTATACATTGCCTACATTTTGTCACTTTTGTGTAACATAATTACATTTTTAAAATAATAAAACATTAACTGTCTGTAGACTGTATGCATTTAAACATTTCAGCACAATTAAAACTGTTGTGGACAACACAATATACACAAAGAAAACAAAGACCCCACTGGAAAAACAGATTAAAACAATAAGCCACTTCAGTGTGGTTGGAAGCTTACAAAATCAACACACAAAGAAAATCAATTGCCTTCTTATATGCAAAAATTGAGCTAAAAGAGAAGTTAAGAAAACAATCCCATGTACAATCACAAGACTAAGTACCACGGAGTAAACATAACAAAGGAGGTGAAGATACAAGAAAAGAGTGAGGCATTGTTAATAGAAATAGAAAATACAAAGAAATGGAAAGATATTCTCCATCCTGGGATTGGAAGAATCAACATTACCAAATGACCATCTGTTCCAAAGCAACTTACAGATTCAATGCAATCCCAATAAGAACTTCAATGGCATTCTCCAAGGATATGAAACAAACATTACTGAAATGTATATGCAACAGCCAAAGCATCCTGACAAAAATGAGGACAAATGGTTGCAGCAAACATGCAGATTTCAATCTAACATTAAAGCTATGAGTTAAAGCATCATGGTTCTGGGACAAAAACAGACACGCAGAACAAAAGAACATAACGAGGGCCCAGGAACCTACCCTCATCAGGAGGGACAGTGACTCTATGACTGAGGAGCCAGAGCAGTCACTGGATCAGGGAAAGTGGGGAGATGGTGCTGGGAGAAGCAGACAGACACATGCAGCAGTGAATCAGGTCCTTCCCCACACCCTACAGAAGAGTAAACTCAAGCAGATAAACACCTGTTTCCATGTGTGATGGCACCATCCTCATGCAGCAAACCTAAGCATATGACACCATGAGCAGAAACCTTAAAATACTACTTCCTAAAGATTAAAAGTAAATTATTCCAACAAAAGGACAATTCTAATGTAAGTGCAGGGACGGGGCTGGGGTGGAAAAGAACCGCGGGATACACAATTTCAGAGAAGAGTAAAGTTTCTCTTCCCGAAGGGCTGGTGATCCTCGTGGTCACGCACTTATGCTGGACGTCCATGGTCTTTCCGCCCACTCCGCTCCCTGGGCTCCCTCCTGCCTCTCTCCATGTCCCTTCCCTCCCGCCTCAGGCCTTTCTGCATCCCCTCACGCCCATCCCCAGGGCCTCTCCGTAAAGGGCACATGGGGGGTGACAGGCGACTGTCCAGCTGTCTAGACAGGGACTCAGGGCACTGTTATGAAAGATGTTGCCCACCACGGAGGACACGACAGGTGGGGAATGGAACCTGGACATGAGGATTTGTCTATTCACGTCCATAGAGGCGTGAGCCAGACACAACATCACATCTACACACCGAGTGTGATAATTACTCGTTGAGATGCACTGCAGGATGCTCCAATTAACACAGTCAAGTAAACATGGCGTTTTCCCTCTGGAGGAAGGTCCCTGAGGGCTGGAATATAGACAGTGTCCAACACACAGAGGCCAGCTCCAGAGATCAAATAAACCAGCCCTGGGGCCCCGCTCTGTCTATGAGGAGACGCAGGACCGGGTGGAACATCCTGTGAGTGCTCATAGGATCCTCATGTGCCCTGGCCATGGAGTGAGAGGCTGGAATGCCCTCTGTCTGCGACATGGGAACCACCTCAGGAGAGGGACTCCACACGGGAGCATGATCTTTCCTACAGCCCGCAGGTATTATGTTCTTAAACAGTTTTCAGAATATAAATCATTGAAACGTGAAAGTTATTAGATTTCAAGCTTCATTTAAGATTTGAGTAAGAGGGCCTCCCCTGGTGGAACAGGCAGTTGAGCAAAGCGCTGTGAATCTGTCCGCAGCCTTTGCAGGGCTGGTTCGATCCTGGCCCACCAGCGAGGATCCCACATGGCAGAGCAGACATCTCCTGTATGCCCACTGCACCCTTCAGCAGTGTATTTCATCAGTAGGATTGTTCTGTTCCCCACTCTGTCTCTGATGAATCCTCTCACCCTCCCGCACATCTAGCTCCTATACCCCGATTCTTGTATAAATAAATCTTTTTTAAAAGAGTAAGAACAATACTTTGAGTAAGAACAGTAATTAAAATATTTGTTTTATAAATGAAAATGAATAAATTCTGAAGGTTCACAAGTTTCTTTTTTTTTAATAGAGGCATGTTTTATTTATTTATTTGTTTGTTTGTTTGTTTATACATGCACTGGGTACAGTCAGAAGCGCGGGAGGGTGAGAGAATTCACCAGAGCCAGAGCGGGGAGCAGAGCAGGCAGAAGGACTGAAGCATACTGCTTAGGGGAACAGCGGGCGGCAGGAGAGGTCTGTGCACCATGTGGGACCCTCCTCCGGTGGCCGGGAAGCAGCTGGGGATCGAACCAGCGCCACAGAGGCCGTGGGCTGCTTCGCAACCCAGTGCTCAACCACTGTGCCACCGGGGAGGCCCCTCACAAGTTTCTTAATGCTCCAATGCCATATCACACTGGATGATTATATTAGAGTCTGTAGGACCTAGAAGGAGCAATGACCTGGTAAATAGATTGAATTATAATCCATTTTATGTCAATACTGTAGATTTGACAATGTTTTCTTCCTCTTTATTTTTTTCATGTAGATGATGGCTCCAGAGGTGACCAATCTCACGGCAGTGACAAAATTCATCCTCCTGGTGTTCCCCACCCAGGGGACCATGGGATTCTTGCACCCGCTGCTCTTCTCCCTGGTCTAGCTGTGCGCCCTGCTGGGGAATGGACTCATTGTCCTCATCACCACCCTGGACCGGCACCTCCACACCCCCATGTACTTCTTCCTGAGGAGTCTGTCCTTCTCAGACCTCTGCCTCATCTCAGCCATGGTCCCCAAATCCATTGTCAACTCTGAGGCACAGCAGCTCCATCTTGTTCCCTGGCTGTGTGGTTCAGCTCTTTATGATGATTATGTCAGCAGGTGTCGAACTGACCCTGCTCATGGTGATGAGTGTTGACCGCTATGCTGCCGTCTGCCACCCCCCTGCACTATGTGGTCATCATGAGCAGGGACAGGTGCGTGCAGCTGACAGCTGTGTCCTGGCTGGATGGGGGGTCTACTTGCTGTGATGCACACAGCTGGAACCTACTACTTGTCCTACTGTGGGTCCAACGTGGTCCACCAGTTCTTCTGTGATGTCCCCCAGTTATTGGCTATTTCCTGCTCAGGAAATTTAATCAACGAACTTGTCCCCATTGTCATTACGTCAGTGTTGACTATCTGCTATTTTGTTTTCATCATCATTTGCTACATCCACATCTTCTCTGCTGTCAGGAAGATCCCATCCACAGAAGGTAAGGCCAAAGTCTACTCCACCTGCCTTCCCCACCTGCTGGTTATGGTGCTGGTTCTCTCCACTGCATTCTTTGCTTATATGAAGCCCACATCAGAGACTCCAATCCATGTCTGACCTGATCATTTCTATGTTCTACACGGTGGTGCCCCCCACCTTTAATCCCGTCATATACAGTCTGAGGAACCAAGCCATGAAGTCCGCTGTGGGGACACTGATGAAGGGAGTACTCACAAAAATGTAATACAGAAAATGAGTTCATGACTCCATTACTGGACACATTTTAAATTTGCACATTATATTCTTCTTTATATTCTTATAAATACATATAATTCCATTGTATAATTTAAAATATATGCTAATTTTTAAATTATATTTAAGATGACTTCATATACTTATATAGCCTTATATTTTTCTGTTTTTAGCACTTATATGTTCTTTGATATCGTGTGTGTACTGTGTGTACTGATATTCTGTGTGTACTGGTGTAATTAAACTTCAGCATCTTTCTGCTGCTCTCCATTTCTGTAGCTCCCGGCAGAGAGAGGCGATGGTTGGGTTTCATCTCAGTCATCAGCAGAAGTTCTCTCACTGGGGCAGCCTTTCCAGTATCTAAGGCACTTCCCCTTTCCTGTCACTGACTCTTGCGGTCACACATGGGATCAGCTCCTAACTGGCCCCTTTACTTAGTGAGTGAGGTCTTCATAGAACAAATAAGGCTTTGGATCCGTGCTTATAATCTGAGTAGTCATTGACATTCTGTTGATAAGGACCACACGTAATGTGGTAGAGACCCTACTGGAAGCTCTGGTGTGGGTGCTGCCAGCATTTACCATAAGCACATTCAGCACAGTGGATACCAGAAATAAGACAGTGACTTGAAAGCTGTTAATTTCACGTGCAGTATAATCACTAAAAATTTACTAAAATATATTGAGTAGGGTTTTTTAAGAACAAATGAGAGAACTTAGGAAGGTAAAACGGTAAAAACAAAATATTGGCTAGAGGACTAAACCATATTCTAATATTTCCAGGAATAGTTGAGGAATGACACTCAAAACGTCACACCACACTTTACACATGCGTTTATTCATATTTATTTAATTGCCTACATTTTGTCAATTTTGTGTAACATTTAAAATTTTTAAATTAATAAAATATTCACTGCTTCAAGGTTGTATGAATTTAAATTATAAGCACATTTAAAACTGTTTTAGACAACATAATATACACTAAGAACACTAAAGATTCTACTGGGAAAAAACACAAATTAAATCAATAAGTCACTTTAGTGTAGTTGGAAGCTTACAAAATTGACACACAAAATTGCCTTCTTATATGCAAAAAATGAACTAGAAGAGAAGAAAACAATCCCACTTATAATCACAAGACTAAGTACCATGAGTAAAAATAACTAAGGATGTGATGATAAAAGAAAAGAGTAAGGCATTGTTAAAAGAAATAAAAAAAAAAAGAAATGGAAAGATACTCCCTGCCCTTGGCTTGGAAGAATCAACATTACCAAATGCCCATCTGACCCAAAGAAATTTACATATTCCATGCAATCCCAATAAGACCTTCAATAGCATTCTCCAAAGACATAAAACAAACATTACTGAAATGTATATGCAACAACCAAAACATCCTGACAAAAATGAGGAAGAATGGGGGCGGCAGCAGACTTCCGGACTCCAGTCCATACAATAAAGTTATAATACTTAAAACAGCATGGTACTGGGACAAAAACAGACATACAGAACTCTGGAATACAATGAGGGCCCAGAAATCCACCCTCATCAGGTTGGACAGTGACTCTACGACAGAGGAGCCAGAGCAGGCACTGAAATGGGAAATGGTGCTGGGGAAAGCAGACAGACACACGCAGCAGAATGAAGCCAGGTCCTGCCCCACACCCTATAGAAGAATAGACTGAAACAGAAAAATGCCTGTTTCCATGTGTGACGTCACCATCATTATGCAGCAAACCTAAGTATATGACACCGTGAGCAGAAACCCTAATATTCTACTCCATTTTGTTAAGTTTAAAAGTAAAATCATTCAAATATAATAACAGTTCTAATTTAAGTGATGAGTTACAGGTGCTGTGATGGAAAAGAAATGCAGGGTACACAATTTCAGAGAAGAGTAAAGTTTCTCTTTCGAAGGGCTGGTGATCCCAGTGATCACTCACTTCTGCTGGACGTCCATTGTCTTTCCACCCCACTCCCCCTCCCTGGGCTCCCTCCTGTCTCTCTCCATGTCTCTTCCCTCCTGCCTCAGGCCTTCCGGCATCCCCCTCATGCCCATCCCCAGGACCTCTCTGTGAAGGGCACACGGGAGGTGACGGGTGACTGTCCAGCTGTCTGGACAGAGATTCAGGGCACTGTTATGACTGATGGTGCCCACCACGGTGGACCCGACAGGTGGGGAATGGAACCTGGATATGAGTATTTGTCTATTCACATCCATAGAGGTGTGAGCCAGACACAAAGTCACATCTACACACCGAGTGTGATAATTACTCGCTTGGGTGCACTGCAGGAAGCTCCAATTAACACTGTCAAGTAAACAAGACACTTTCCCTCTGGAGGAAGGTCCCTGAGGGCTGGAATCTGGACCGTGTCCAACATGCGAACACCAGCTCCAGAGCTCAAATAGCCCAGCCCTGAGACCCTGTTCTGTCCATGATGCTGGGCAGGACGGGGTGGAACATCCTGTGAGTGCTCAGAGGCGTCCCCACGAGCCCAGACCCTGGACTGAGAGGCCAGGACACCCTCTCTCCATGCCATGGGGACAACCTTGAATACAATGACAGACTCAACATGGCACCCAGACTGCAGGTATTCCGTTCTTAAGCAGTTTTCAGCATAGAAATCATTTAGACTTAAAAGGTTTTAGATTTCAAGCTTCATTTTAGATGTGAGAAAAAACAGTAATTAAATATTCATTTATAAATAATTAAAACTAATATGTTCTGGATGTGCACAAGTTTCTCAATGTCCCACTTCCTCATCATGCTTGATGAGTCTCAGTGAGAGAATATATATTCACCTTTAATATAAGAACTCAAAAATATAATGATTTTTAGTTCATGTTTCTAATTAAAGATTTTCATTCATGGTATATGTGACAATTACTGCCCCATGCCTGTGATTTTAACATCAGCACAAGAGTGTGTTCTGGGTAACCCATAAAATCACAAAAAAATAACGGAATTAGATTGTAATGGAGGAATTCCAGAGGAAGTTGAAAATAATACTTATCGTTAAAACTTAGAATGTTATGCTTTTTAAGCTTAAATATGATGGCAGACAGAAGAGTCGAGTAGACATTCAATCATTTTTTTAAGATTTATTTATTTATGTATACAAGAACTGGGGTACAGGCCACAGGTTCGGGAGTGAGCAGATTCCCCAGAGACAGAGTTGGGAGTGGAACAGGAGGATCCACTGAAACACACTGCTGAGGGGAGCAGCGGGGAGTCAGGAGAGGTCTGCTATGCCGTGTGGAGCAGCTCCCTGGCCGGGGATGGACTGGTGCAACAGGGCCAGATGACAGCCTCACAGAGCTGAGACTGACCCCTGCACACCCATGGCAGACCCAATTCAATAAATATGACTCAATATTTATGATCATGCCGTGGCCCTGGCACGAAGAGAAGATGGGTGCAGACTCCTGTGTATTCATGGGCACAAACTGGGGTTATTTCCTAACTCCACCGTTCAGGGCTGTGAGACAGCAAAATGAAGACACAGTATTTAACAGACACAGGAAAGGACATAGGTCAAAAATATGTCATTATTTGAAATATGTATTTAAATCACTTAAAATATTTCAAAATCTTTGACCATATCGTATCCTGATTTATTACCTTGTTTTTATTAAATTTTTGGAATTATTCCCACCAATGTGTTGCAATTATTTTGTATACTATATGATCGAAAATAATCCTGCCCTTCCCAGGGCCTGCCCATCCACCAACCCACAGAGGGGGCTGAGGATGAGATTGGGGAGGGGGAGGAGAGCGGGCAGGGCTGCACCGTGTCCAGACGTCCCCACTCACCCACGGGCCTGGGGTCAGGAACAAACCTGCACCCCGGGGACCCGGGGACCTGGGACCGGCAGGGACAGCCACATGCACAGACCGTCCGGCTCAGCTCCGGAGTGACCTCCTCCCTCCACAGATGTGCATGAGTCTGAGGGGAACAGAGGGGCCGGGAGGGACCCGGGGGTGGATGAGCCCATCCTGCAGGAGGGACGTGTGGGTTTGACCCAGGAGGAGACTGCAGGAAACATGGTCTCTGGGTCCTCAGATGTGGGAAGTCAGAGGCAGGGAGATGAGGAGACGAGGGGACAGACCAGGAGGAAGCAGTGAGGCCACAGGGGCAGGAATCTGACAGAGGAGGCATCAGGACACGCTGCATGGGGACGCCGAGACCAGATCATTCAGTTCCAGGACAGTGTTGGGTCTTGGGGAACAGGAAAACAGGGACCCGCACACCCCATCTCCCTGCACACCCGTCACTGTGGGGCCTCCCCAGACCAGGGCTGTGCTGGACGAGCAGGGACAGGCTCTCCAGGGTGGGGAGGGGCTGGGCATGGTCACATGTCCACTGGGGTGTGCCATGGACAACCTCTGGGAGGAGTGCTGGGCGGAGATGCTGGGGCCTGGGCAGGAGGGGGAGCCAAGGGCCTGGATTGGGTTTTTGGGGAGCTTTTTTTTTTACTTTTAGACAGATATGACATTCTAACGTGTTCAAGTTTTTTGGGGGACAGTTGAAATTTTCAATTTTCAACAATTTTCAGGACTCATGTGGATAATGTAATAATGACATATTTATATGAGGTGATAATAAATGAGTTAAATAAAACAACAGACTTGGTGAGGACTTTAGTGTCCATAGAACTGAAAGGAATAATTATGTAGAAAATACATTATTATCTTGTATTGATAACCCCATTCTATTTTCAATATTGGAAGAATTAAGACTTTGTTTCTCTTTCCTCTTTTATACAGATGACGTCTCCAGGGGTGACCAATCTCATGGCCATGACAGAATTCGTACTCCTGGGGTTCCCCACCCAGGAGACCATGGGCTTCTTGAATCCGCTGCCCTTCTCCCTGGTTTACCTATGCGCCCTGCTAGGGAACGGGCTCATCTTCCTCATCACTACCCTGGACCAGCACGTCCACACCCCCATGTACTGCTTCATCTCAGCCACGCTCCCCAAGTCCATTACCAACTCTCTGAGACACAGGAGCTCCATCTCCTTCCCGGGCTCTGTACTCTAGGTCTTCATGATGGTTATGTCAGCAGCTAAAGAGTTGCACCTGCTCACGGTGATGAGCCTTGACCGCTATGCTGCCATATGCCACCCCGTACACTATGAGGTCATTATGAGCAGGGACAGGTGTGCGCAGCTGAGAGCTGTGTCCTGGCTGGGTGGGGGTCTCCATGCTGTAATGCACACAGCTGGAACCTTCTCCTTGTCCTACTGTGGGTCCAGCATGCTCCACCAGTTCTTCTGTGATGTCCCCCAGTTATAGGCTATTTCCTGCTCAGGAAATTTGATGAGCAAATTTGTTCCCATTCTCATTAGTGTGGTCTGGAGTATCTGATATCTTATTTTCCTCTTCATTTCCTATGTCCACATCTTCTCTGCTGTCAGGAAGATCCCATCCTCAGATGGAAAGGCCAAGGCCTACTCCACCTGCCTTCCCCACCTGCTGGTTGTGGTGCTGTTTCTCTCTGCTGGGCTCATTGCTTATCTGAATCCGACCTCAGAGACCCTGTCCACATCTGACCTGGTCATTCCTATGTTCCACACGATGGTGTCCCCCACCTTTAATCCCGTCATATACAGTCTGAGGAACCAAGCGTTGAAGATGGTTGTGGGGAGACTGATCAATGGCCAGTACTCCAAGATGTGAGATATCAAAATCTAAAATTATAACCTCTCATTAATTCAGCTTTTCTCCCCTCACACTTAGCATGTTATTCATAAAGAATAAATTTCTTGAATTAGGATTATTCCTTTGTCCCAAATTCATATTCTCATATTCTTCAATAAACCCTGCTTCCTAAAATTTCCTGAAATTCTTTGCCAACCGTCTCCCTGTGTTTTGTTCATAAACTGAATCCAGCTCATGGTTAAAAACATTAATTTTCTGTGGAAAGAATGTTCTTGAACTCACATATCATCAACCTTTACATGAAATGAAGCAGTGTAAGTGGGGGGTCTGTTCTCTGGGGCACAAGTTCATGGGACCCCGGTCCTGGGCACTCAGTCCCCACAGCCTGTTTGTGTCTCTATTGGAGGGGTCCTGTCCCTGTGGAGGGGAGGGGAGCACAGTTTAGTGTTGGACCCCCATCCCTCATGATTCCTAATGGGGTGTCTTCCTCTAGGAGAAGGTCATGTTTCTGCTCACAGGACAAAGGGAAACCACACTTGAATCTGCCAGAGGTGGAAGGATGGAACCTTCCTTGGTTCGTAGGAATCTATGACTGAAACCTGGAATTGATGGAATATCAATTTCTATGATGCCTGTTTGGATGCCAATGTGACTGCACCCCCTCGATGTGGTGTTTCCAAAAGTAAAGTTATTTGAATTATTTTTGAAGAACTACATTTTTACTTAAAAATTTGTAATTTTTAATTTGTTATTGTATTTAGGTTCCTTTAGTTTTCCATCTTGTATCTTGATCCTAGACTAGATATTCTTCTCATTTTCTTATAGATTACACTTAAGTTCAATTTTTTTTTATACTTGGGAACTATTTTTTTATTATGTAAAACATCATGCAAACTAAAGCCTGGCCATATTTGCTGATTTTTTTTTTATAAACCTACACATCTGCACTGCATGTACAGAGGGTCTCACATTGTTCCCTAACACTGAGAACGTGAGCTGGGGTGACGTTCCTCCTCTCCGGAGCAGGTCACTGTGTCTCCAAGCTCTCCTGACCGATGAGCACATATTGTCCATGAAAATATTTATGACAATAAAATGTAGTTAATCACAAGACATGACTCGTCCATTCAAATTTCAGAATGAAACCTGACTTAGAAAATCACTCACAGTAATATTCGCTTCAGGGATAGCATGAGAGCACAGTGCCCATACCTTGGGATATGACGTTATTCCCTGGTCAGATTCCTGTTAATTTTCTATTTCTCCTTTGAACAAATGCAGTGAGTGTCTGCTGAGATGGGATCTTTACCATGAGTGTTTAAGCACACCATCACATTACTTTGTTATTTGTTCTTATAAAAGGAGGACAAATATTTACACTTTTTACTGTGGGTCACTTTTCACTCACCCCCCTGCAAAAGTATCCACTCAGAATCTACTAAGTGCCTTGCAGTGCCCGCCCTGTCCATGCACACTCCTGTCTTCTCCCCATTCCCTCTCCCTGTTCTCTCCGATAATGAGCAAAGCTTTGCACTCAGTCTAACATTTCCTTTTGCTGTTTGCCTCTATATTTTCTCAGCTATTGGAGTTTTTATATTATAATCCACAGATGGGTGAGACCAGCCAATATCTTTCACTTTTTGACTTATTTCACTAGCATAAGCACCTCAAGGTCCACATTTGGTCCCTAAGGGCACTAGTTCACCTTTTTAATAGCTGTGTAGTACTCCATTGTGTGTGGACACACATAATTTATTTATTCACTCCACTGTGCATAGCTACTGGTTTGGAGCCATGGCCAGCAACAGTGGTCAGTGCTGCTGTGAACACAGGTGTGCCTGGTGCATCAGAGAGTCTGCACATCTGGGACAAATACCTGCAGAGGTTGGTTCAACCTGTGGTTGTTCTGTTTTCATTGTCTGAAGACAAGTCCAAGCTGTTTTCCCAGCAGAGGTGAGAGGCTCTTTCTCTCTCTCCCTCACCTCCTTGCTGTGTCCAGTCTCTAGCTTGGTCCCTTCTAACCATGATCAAGTAGGATTCATTCCAGGGACACAGGGATGGTTCAACATCTGAAAATCAATCAACGTTATCCAACACATCAACAAAAAGAAGTATAAAAACCATGTGATAATATCAATACATGCTGAGAAAGCTTTTGACAAAGTGCAACACCCATTCATGATAAAAGCCCATGAATTTCTTGGGATACAACGAAGATACCTCAACATCATAAAGGCCATCTATGACAAGCCAACAGCCAGTATCATTCTCAATGGTGAAAAGCTGAAAGCATTTCTATTAAGATCTGGAACAAGACAAGGATGTCCACTCTCACCACTGCTTTTCAATATAATACTGGAAGTCCTAGCCAGAGCAATAAGTAAAGAGAAAGACATACAAGGAATCCAAATAGGAAAGGAAGAAGTCAAACTGTCACTATTTGCAGACAATATGATAATATATATAGAGAACCCCAAAAAGCCCACAGAAAAACTAATTCAACTCATCAATCAGTTCAGTAAAGGGGCAGGATACAAAATCAACATGCAAAAGTCAGTAGCCTTTCTATACACAAACAATAAATCAGAAGAAGAAATAAAAAAAAATCCCTTTTATTATCGAAACAAAAAAAATAAAATACTTGGGAATAAATCAAACAATAGAGGTAAAGGACATATGCAAATAAAAGTATAAAACACTGTTAAAAGAAATAGAAGAAGATACAAATAAATGGAAAGACATCCCCTCCTCATGGATTGGAAGAATAAACATTATTAAAATGGCCATCCTACCAAAAGCAATATACAGATTCAATGCTATTCCAATCAAAATCTCAATGTCATTCTTCAAAGAAATAGAACAATTATTGATGAAATTCATATGGAATCACCAAAACACCGAATTGCCAAATCTCTCCTGAAAAAAAAAGAAGGGAATGGAGTCATCACACTCCCAGACTTCCAACTATACTACAAAGCCATAATCATCAAAACTGCATGATATTGGAACAAGAACAGACACACAGACCAATGGAATCGAATAGAAAATCCAGAAATAAACCCACAGATTTCTGGTCAACTATTCTTTGACAAAGGAGTGAAGAATATGCACTGGAGCAAAGAAAGGTTTTTCAATAAATGGTGCTAAGAAAATGGGGTTGCTACATGCAAAAGAATGAAGCTTGACTACTACCTCACACCATACACAAAAAACCAATTCAAAATGGATTAAAGAACTAGGCATAAGACCTGAAACCATAAAATACATGGAAGGAAATATAGGCGAAACACTACATGATATGCACATCAAAGACATCTTTACAGACACATCACCCAAAGCAGTGATAGTGAAAGCAAAGATCAACAGCTGGGACTACCTCAAATTAAAGAGCATCTGCACAGCAAAAGAGACAATAACAAAAACAAAGAGAAACCCCACAGATTGGGAGAACATTTTTGCACACAACACTAATGATAAAGGTCTGATCACAAAAATCCACAAAGAGCTGATGAGACTCAACAACAACAAAAAAAATAAATAATAATTCAGTCAAAAAATGGTTGGAAGAGCTAAAAAGAAACTTCCCTGAAGAGGAAATGCAAATGGCCAAAATGCATATGAAAAAATGTTCAAAATCACTTGTAATCAGGGAAATGCTAATCAAAACTACAATGACATATCATCTTACATGAGTGAGAATGGCACATATTAAAAAAGCTAGCAACAACAAATGTTGGCGAGGGTGTGGAGAAAAAGGAACTCTTCAGCACTGTTGGTGGGAGTGCAAACTGGTCCAACCACTGTGGAGAGCTGTGTGGAGATTTCTGGACCTACTAAACATAGAGCTTCCATATGATCCAGCAATTCCACTCCCAGGTATTTACCCAAAGGACACAGGAACATCAACTCCAAAGAGCACCTGCACCCCTATGTTTATAGCAGCACTGTTTACAATAGCTAAGCTTTGGAAACAGCCCAAATGCCCAAAAAAGATGACTGGATCAAGGAGATGTGGTACATATACACCATGGAATATTACTCAGCATTCAAAAAAAATAAACACATTCAGTTTGCAGCAACATGGATGGCGCTGGAAGGGATCATGCTCAGCGAAATAAGCCAGAAAGAAGAAGAAAAACACCGGATAGTTTCCCTCATAGCAGGCATCTAGAAAATTTAAAGAAGGGACCAGGAAAAAGAATAACTATAAGAAAGTAAATATCAAAATCAACAAAAAACTATGAACTGGATACACTCTATGGGGGGTGCTGGGCGGGGATGGGAGAGATTGGGGTCAAAATAAGGGGGTTGCAATTGTACGGGGAATATAAAAATAAAATTTATAATAAAAAAATTGGCTCAAATGTATATGGAACCACAAAGACCCCAAACGGCCAAAACAAACCTCACAAAAATGAGGAAGCATGGTGGAGGCAGCACATTCCAGACTCCAGTCCATACAACAAAGCTCTACTACTGAAACTAGCATGGCACTGGGACAAAAACAGACAGGCCGGCCACTGGAATATAATGAGGGCCTAGGAACCCACCCTTATCAGGATGGATGGTGACTCTACGACAGAGGAGCCAGAGCAGGTGCTGGAGCAGGAAAGTGGGGAAATAGTGCTGGGAGAAGCAAACAGACACACGCAGCAGAGTGAAGCAGGTCCTGCTCCACCCCCTACAAAAGAGTAAAATCAAGCAGATAAACACCTGTTTCCATGTGTGATGTCACCATCGTCATGCAGCAAACCTAATAATATGACACCATGAGCAGAAACCCTAAAATACTATTTCCTAAAGATTAGAAGCAAATTATCCCAACAAAAGGACAATTCTAATGCAAGTGCAGGGACAGGGGCTGGGGTGGAAAAGAACCACAGGATACACAACTTCAGAGACCAGAAAAGTGTCTCTTCCCGAAGGGCTGGTGACCCCCGTGGTCACTCACTTCTGCTGGATGTCCATTGTCTTTCCGCCCCACTCCTCTCCTTTGGCTCCCTCCTGCCTCTCTCCATGTCCCTTCCCTTCCACCTCAGGCCTTCCTGTATCCCCCTCATGCCCAACCCCAGGGTCTTACCGTAAAGGGCACACAGGGTGTGATGGGCGACTGTCCAGCTGTCTAGACAGGGACTCAGGGAACTGTTATCACTGATGGTGCCCACCACGGCGGACCTGACAGGTGGGGAATGTAACCTGGACATGAGGATTTGTCTATTCATGTCCATAGAGATGTGAGACAGACACAACATCACATCTACACACCGAGTGTGATAATTACTCTCTGAGACACACTGCAGGATGCTCCAATTAACACGGTCAAGTAAACACACACTTTCCCTTGGGAGGAAGGTCCCTGAGGGCTGGAATCTGGACTGTGTCCAACCCGCGGACACCAGCTCCAGAGCTCAAATAGCCTAGCCCTGAGGCCCTGCTCTGTCCATGAGTTGGTGCAGGACAGGGTGCAACATCCTGTGAGTTCTCAGAGGCTCCCCAAGAGACCTGACCATGGAGTGAGAGGCCGGGACACCCTCTTTCCTGCCATGGGGACAACATTAGGAGAGAGACTCAACACAGCAGTGGGAACTTCCCCCTCCACCCAGACTGCAGGTATCTGCCCCCAGCCGTTTGCAGGTGAGAATCCACTCACGGTTGGAAGTATTCAGATGTCACACCTCATTTTAGACTTCAGAAAGTGCAGCAGTTAAACTATTCACTTTGTAAATCTCGACAACTAATGCTGACGGGGCCCAAGTCATCATGTCCCACTGCTCTGTCAGCCTGGGTGAGACTCAGGGAGAGAAAACACATTCTCTTGTAATTTAAGATGCTCAAAGATACTGACTTAATACACTGATCATATTAGAAGAATTTGATTTTTGGGATATGTGACAATTTTTGATTCATACCTAGAATTTTAGCATCGGCACACTCAGTGTGTTTTGGATACTAAACAAAATAACAAAATTAATGGAATTAGATTGTATCGAAGATATTGTGGAGCAAAATAAAAAATATTTAGTTAAACTCAAAATGCTATGCCCATTTGTCCTACGCATTATGACAGATATAAATCAAGTAGAAAATTAAAAACTCTTACAGCAACATGTTGACGGCTTCATGGCTCTGACTCAAGCATGGGGCTGGCAGGGACGTGTGACTATTTATGGACGTGAACTTGGGATTCTTCCCCAACTCCATCACTCAGGGATTGTTAGTGATGTTGTGAAATAATTACAGTATTTAGACAGGGCCTGGAGGAGATATATGACAAATGTTATTTTATGATTTTAAATTTTTATATAAATCACTCAACAGATGTTAACATTATTAACAAACAAGTACCCTAAATTATTTCCTTGCTTTTATTAAATAATTTGGCATTATTCCCACCAATGTATTACAAACAGTTTATATCACCACATTCCAAAAATCCTTCTGTCAACCTGCCCCTCCGTCAACCCCACAGAGGGAGGAGAGGATGTGATAGGGGAGGTGGAGAGTGGGCAGGGCTACCCTGTGTCCAGACGTTCCAACTCACGCACGGGCCTAGGGTGAGGAACAAACCTGCACCCGGGGGACCCCGGGGCCCTGGGACTGGCAGGGACTTCCACATGCACAGACCGTCCAGCTCAGCTCCGGAGCATCCTAATTCCTGCATGAGTCAGGGGAACACAGGGCCCTGCAGGACCCGGGGGTGGACGAGCCCATCCTGTAGGAGGGATGTGTGGGTGCAACCATGGGAAGAAGAAGCTGCAGGAGAAACCACCTTAGCTCCTCTGGTAAACAATGGGGCAGTATAATGACCAGGACAGGCAGGAGCAGTCACCCTCTCAGCACATACAATGAAGGGGTGGGGGGCAGTAAGTGTTCAAATGGCAACATCGGCATGTGGGGCTCCCCACCTACCGTTGTGATGATGAATATGGGCACCGACCAGGAACAGACCTGGGACCATCAGTGTACACTTGCTCCCAAAATATGCACCTGGAGCTGCAACTGGCCTTTGATTTGGTGGAACTTGGTAGCTGAGATCCACAGGCCAGATTTGGGGCAAGCTTGAATGTTCATGTTCCTGTCTTCTTGGAGGGTCCACTCCTGGGAGTTGCGGTGACCTGGGACCCGGGGTTGGGGGAGGAAGGGCCGGGGTCAGGGTTTCAGGGGTGACCATGCACGGGAAGTGGTGAGACGGGAAGAGACTGCTCAGGGGGGCTGAGGTCAGTTGAACCCTCTGCCCTATAGCATCTCCCACAGGCGGCGTGGACATTGGCGGCACCTTCGGGTCACTGAAGCTGGGGAGGCTTAGCAGAACAGGAGCTGAGATCCCTCTGGGGGAGACGCTGGACAGAGCATGGAGAGAGGTCAGTGGGGAAGGACAGCGCTGGTCTCCTGCAGGTTGACACTGCGGGTCCAGCACTGGTAGATGGTCCTGGCACTTTATTCCTCCAGACATTCATGCAGTGATGGCTTCAGGGGGAATGAATCTCAAGGCTGTGACAGAATTTGTTCTCCTGGGTTTCCCCACCCAGGGGACCATAGGCTTCCTGCACCCGCTGCTCTTCTCTCTGGTCTACTAGTGTGCCCTGATGGGGAACGGGCTCATTGTCCTCATCACCACCCTGGACTGGCACCTCCACACCCCCAGGTACATCTTCCTGAGGAGTCTTTCCTTCACGGACCTCTGCCTCATCTCAGCCACAGTCCCCAAGTCCATTGCCAACTCTCTGAGGCACAGCAACTCCATCTCCTTCCCGGGCTGTGTTGTCCAGGTCTTCATGATGATTTTTTCAGCAGGTGCAGAGCTGAACCTGCTCACGGTGATGAGCCTTGACCGCTATGCTGACATCTGCCACCCCCTGCAATATGAGGTCATCATGAGAAGGGACAGGTGTGTACAGCTGACAGCTGTGTCCTGGCTGGGTGGAGGTCTCTATGCTGAGATGCACACAGCCGGAACCTTCTCCTTTTCCTACTGTGGGTCCATTGTGGTCCACCAGTTCTTCTGTGACGTCCCCCAGTTATTGGCTATTTTCTGCTCAGGAAACTTAATGAACAAACTTGGCACAATTTTCGTTAGTGCGGTGTTAAGTGTCTGCTGCTTTATTTTCATCACTATTTCCTATGTCCACATCTTCCCATCCACAGAAGGGAAGGCCAAATCCTTCTCCACCTGCCTTCCCCACCTGCTCGTTGTGGTGCTGTTTGTCTCCATTGGGCTCTTTTCTTTTCTGAAGCCGACCTCAGGGACCCCGTCCATGTCTGACCTGGTCATTTCTATATTCTACACGATGGTGCCCCCCACCTTTAACCCCGTCATATACAGTCTGAGGAACCAAGCCATGAAGTCGGCTGTGGGAAGACTGATGAAGGGGAGACTCACCAAAATGTAATAGAGAAGATGACTTCATGACTCTATCACAGTCATTTATTTTAAATCTTTGCATCATTTTCCCCTTTATGTTTTTATAGTTACATATAATTCAATTGTATAATTGAAAACATATGCTTATTTTTAAATTATATTTAAGATAATTCATATACTCCTATCACTTATATTTGGCAATTTTTAGTACTGAGATGTTCTCTGGCATGCCGTGTTCTGGGGTATTTGGACTTCAGCATCTTTCTGCTGTTCTCTATTCTGTAATCCCAGCCGAGAGAGGTGATGGATGGGTTTCATCTCAGTCGTCAGCAGAAGTTCTCTCATGGGGCAGCATCTCCAGTCTCTATGGTGCTTCCCCTTTCATGCCGCTGATCAAGGATCATGGATAGGACAGAGGCCCCTTTACTTAGTGAGTGAGGCCTTCACAGAATATATAAGGCCTTGGGATCTGTAGTAGAATCTGAATAGTCATGACCTTCTGTCGATTAGGACCACAACCGATGTGGTAGAGACCCTTCAAGAAGCTCTGGTGTGGGTGCTGACGGTGTTTACCGTAAACACACTCAGCATACAGTGGACACCAGAAATAAGACAGTGAGTGAAAGCAGTTAATTTCATGTTCAGTATACTCACTAAAATGTTATGAATATGTAATGGGTAGGGTTTTTTAAGAAACAATAAAGGAACATAGGAAGCTATAATGGTAAAAACAAAATAATAGCTAGTGGACTGCACAATACTCTAATATTTCCAGAAATAGTTGAGGAATGACACTCAAACATCACACCATACTTTACACATGTGTTTATCCACATTTATTTAATTACCAAGAACACCTGGGAATTTGAGGGTGATATCTTTTTGGGCACATTATTATGGGGTCTCAGAGGGTTTGTGTTTCCATATGGAATTGTTCAAACGAGAAAACTCATCAGATCTACATATCATAAATAAACGCAGATGCAGAAATCCTCAATAAAAGCTTAATGAACCAAATCCAACAATGCAATGAAAAGATCACACAACATGAACAAGTGGGATTTAACCAGTACCCGAGAATGGCTCAGGATCTGGAAATCAATCAATGAAACTCACCCAATCGAAAAAAAGGAAAGTGAAAACCATGCCGTCCTATCAACTGATGCTGAGAAAACATCTGACACATTCAGCGTCCATGTATGATGAAGCCCTTGGCAAACTGAGTGTACATGGCACACTCCTCACTATCATAAGAGCCGCAGAGGACAAGTCCACAAGGAGGTTTGCACTGGCAGCCTGGGGTTCAGGGACCTGTCACCAGCGAATGCTAGTAAAGCAGAGCCAGGGGCGGAGTCTTTAAACTGTGCTTCAGTGAGGGAGCTGCAACCTGGAACTTGGGGAATGAACACCCTAAAGAAACCGCCTTAACATTCCATTTCCAGCTGCCTTTTTATAGTGAGGAGGGTGGGGGGTGCTGGGGGGGGGCCGGACCGAGTGCACGTGGCCCCTCCCGTGGTCCTAGTCCGTGGCTCCGCTTCTGTTTCTCAGCACAGTCCACCCCCGAATGGTGTATCAAGTGTCCAGCTGCTGAGGGCACCAAAACACCGCATTCAGCTGAGCGGGCATGTTGCTGCTGCTGTGGCCCCACGCGCAGTGCCCCACGTGGTCCCAGCAGCCCCAGGGAGGTCCCCATAAACCAGGCCCCAGAGGCGCCCCGCCCCTCGCCGGCCACCGCCCGGGCGCAGACCCCTCCCCGACAGGGAGACCCACCCCGACCTCTGAGCCGCAGGACCATGGGCTGAGGGCACGCTGGGGCGCCTGACTGCTCGGGATGCTGGAGCAGGCCTGGGGGCCCACCCCACGGGCACGTGCCCACCTGCGGGTCCCGCCTGTGCTACTGCCACCCCAGGTCGCCGGGGAGGACCAGCCAGGCCGCCAGGAGAGCCCAGGCGCGCTGGGAAGGCGGGAGGGGCGAGGACGGGGCATCCCTGCTGTTCGCCCCCAGACTCCAAGGGCTTCTAGGTGTCCGGCTGAACAGAGCGGGGATCCCCAGCTCCACCCCCAGGTGGGGCCTCATCGGTGCACCCCAGCTCAGCCTGAGGGGGCCAGAGAGCGAACCTGAAGGTGACACGTCGGGAAATTATGGCCTGGAGGAGGAGCCAGCCCCTGCCGCGCCCAATGCTCCACCTGCACCCCCACGCCCTGCCAGCCCGGGCTGCACCCCCAAGCCCCGCCTGCCCTATCCGCACTCTTCCGAGATGCCCAGCAGAAAGCCATGGCTCCACCCAGACCCCGCGGCCTGCTGTGGCTACTCCCAGCTCCCCCCTCCGCAGGCCGCCGTGGCTCCTCCCAGCCACCCCAAGGGCCGCCATGGATCCTCGAAGCCCCCCACGGGCCGCCGTGGCTGAAGTGGCCGCCGTGGGGGGGCCGTGAGAGGGTCGCGTGTCACGCGCTGGGGGACAGGACGGCACCCACTCACGCCAGGGTCTGCTCGTCTCTCCAGCGCCGGCGCCGTTTGAGCGGCTGGAGGCCAGGGCTCCGCGGGACCGAGGCTCCTGCCGGGGGCGCAGGGACTGTCTGCTAGGCCAGATCCAGAGCGAGCCCGCGGGCCGGTCCCCTCCTGAAGCTCCCCGTGGCGCTCCGACCCCTGCGGGTGCGTCTCCCTCCGCCGAGCCTGGTCCGAGACCCAGGACGCCTTCCTCGGGAGCGGCAGAGCCTGAGCCGCCCCGTCCAGATGCCAGGTGGCCTTGGCAGGCCGGCAGGAGCCGGACAGGACTGGCCCCCGCCGCCTGGGGGGCCGGGAGGGTACTGTTTAGGCGGGGCCTCCCGAGTGCGCAAGGGCTCCTTGGGGCGGAGCCGCCCGGCCCACCCTGTGTCCCCTCGTCCTTCCCCATGTCCACCCGTGTCCTGCCCGGCTCCCCGCTGTGGGGTCTTCGGCCCCCATCCCCACGGGCCTCGGGAAGACCCAACGCACAGAAGCCTCGGGCCTTGCTGCTGGGTGACCCCGACTGCAGGACGCGGGCGGCTGCTGAGGCGCGAGGCCCGGCCCTTCGCGGGCAGGACAGTCCCCGCCGCGGCGCGAGGGAGGAGGCAGGGAAGAGGGAGGGAGACCGGGCGCTCGTCCGCAGGTCGGGTCAGCGCCAGCCCCAGCCCTGTCGGCTCTGCTTGAGGCCTCGCCGCTGTGACCGAGGCCGCGCCCAGCGCGCCTGGCTCCCATCTTATCCCAGGCGTCCACTGCGCAGCTCCAAGGCCTCCTCGCCCCTGATGCCCGCCCTGCCCGGCCACCCAGCAGGGGCTCCCGGCTGACTTGGAAGGCCCCTCGGGGTCGGCGCCTGAGACTGACCGGCAGCCTGACCTCGTGGACTCAGATGGGTCAGCAGATGCACAGGGCATCGCCTGCCTGGAGCGGAGGGCCCATCACCACCGCCCACGGGCCTCGGTGGAGAGGCGCCCGGGACATGGTGCCGGGGACACAAGCCCCGGAGAGGGAGCCCGGCCCGAGCTGTGCCCGGGCTCTGGGCCGCTGAAAGATGGCCTGACCCCAGGCCAGGGGCCTGCTGGCGGGAGTCTGGGCATGAGAGACATGCTGGGGAGGTGCCCAGACCTGCCCATAGCACAGCCTGAGGACCCCACCTGGAAAGGGGACAGCACAAGGCGATGGGGGGGTGGACACGGGGGACCACAGGCAGGGTGGGGGGAATGCGCTCAGAGTGATGAAGGCGTTGAAGGCCAGAGGTTGAGCGCAGTGCTGGTTCGATCCCCGGCAGCGGGGCGAGGGTCCCACATGGCGCACAGACATCTCCTGCCGCCCGCTGTTCCCCTCAGCAGTGTACTTCATCAGCCTGCCTGTTCTGCTCTCTGCTCTGGATCTGGTGAATTCTCTCACCCTCCCGCACATCTGACTGTACCCCAGTGCTTGTGTAAATAAATAAATAAATCTTTAGAAAAAATAAAATAAATAAAAAGAAAAATAGTGAACTTAAGTGTTATCTAAAAGAATGTCAAGAAGAACTCTTAGAGGAATCAAGATACAATTTGGAAAACTAAGGTAACCTGAATATAAACACCACCACAATAAAGGTCTTAACATTAAATTTTGCAGTAGAAATGCACTTACTCAAAAATAATTCATCTGCTATAAAAACAAAACACTGAATCACAGTAGTACAGTGTGATAGGATCAAGTCAGACGTCACAGAAAGTGACAGTCACGTCCATGACAGGTTTCAGGCCCCGACTCTGATTCACAGGTCATCCGTCCAACTCCCACCTCTGGCAGATTCATGTCAAATGTAGTTGCTACGTGAACTTTGAGCAGAAAAATGAATGTCTTTTAGAGGAAGATGCCCCATTAGGAATCATGAGGGTGGGAGCACGCATTCAGCTGTTCCCTCTCCCCTCCCCAAGCATGGGTCTCTGTGGAGACACACACAGGCTGTGGGAACCAAGTGCCCAGGTACACGGTCCCATGACCTGTGCTCCAGGGAGAAAAGAACTTGCATCTTGTCATTGTTAGTAACTGTTGGTGACCTCTGAGTTCTGACTTCATTCTGAGTCGGAAATGTGCGACTTCTTGCAAACAACATCACATGATTTTTTTAACATGACCTGGAATTCAGTTTATGAGCTTCACACAGGGAGGGGTTTTGTAAGAGGCTGCATTAACTTACAGAGCTACCTTTAAGGAAGAATATGAGAATATACATTTTTGACAAAGAAATAACCTTAAGAGAAAAGTCTACTTGGAAATGAGGACATGTAACAGTTAGATGGAAAATCTGAGTTAAATAAGGAGTTATAATTGATATTGTGATCTTTCACTTGTTGGTGATTTGGCCCTTCACCAGTCTCCCCACAGCCGGCTTCATGGCTTGATTCCTCAGACTGTATATGATGGGGTTAAAGGTGGGGGGCACCACCATGTAGAACATAGAAATGACCAGGTCAGACATGGACGGGGTCCCTGATGTCGGCTTCAGATAAGCAAAGTATCCAGCGGAGAGAAACAGCACCACATCCAGCAGGTGGGGAAGGCAGGTGAAGTAGACTTTGGCCTTCCCTTCTGTGGATGGGATCTTCCTGACAGCAGAGAAGATGTGCACATAGGAAATGACAATGAAAATGAAAGAGCACATACCCCAGGCCACATTAATGAGAATGGGAACAAGTTCGCTCATTAAATTTTCTGAACAGGAAATAGCCAATAACTGGGGGATGTCACAGAAGAACTGGTGGACCACGTTGGACCCACAGTAGGACAAGGAGAAGGTTCCAGCTGTGCTCATCACAGCATAGAGACCCCCACCCAGCCAGGACACAGCTGTCAGCTGCACACACCTGTCCCTGCTCATGAGGACGCCATAGTGCAGGGGGTGGCAGATGGCAGCATAGCGGTCAAGGCTCATCACTGTGAGCAGGTGCATCTCTGCACCTTATGACATAATCAGCACAAAGACCTGGATGACACAGCCCAGAAGGAGATGGAGCTGCTGTGCCTCAGAGAGTTGACAATGGACTTGGGGACCGTGGCTGAGATGAGGCAGAGGTCCGAGAAGGACAGGCCCCTCAGGAAGAGGTACATGGGGGTGTGGAGGTGCTGGTCCAGGGTGGTGATGAGGACGATGAGCCCGTTACCCAGCAGGGCACACAGGTAGACCAGGAGAAGAGCAGCGGGTGCAGGAAGCCCATGGTCCCCTGGGTGTGGAAGCCCAGGAGGACTAATTCTGTCACGAAGGTGCGATTGATCACCCCTGAAGCCGTCATCTGTATGAGTGTGGAGAGGAAGAAATCACCACAGCCCCGTCTCCCCAGGTGAACATAACTCGGTGCATTGAGTCAATCACAGCAGCTCCTCAGCACCCACACGCCTGGTCTTCCCGAGTCTCATCCCCAGTCATTCTCTGTTTATTACCCTTGGGGTTCCCTGTCCTTGGACTTGTGGAAGCAGGAGGGTGTTCACCTGTGTTTTACCTTGGAGTGTGAGGGGGCACTGCACACACAGAGGGGCAGAAATGGAACCCCAAAACAAGACAGCAAAGATGTGACAAGGATCATATCATTTTAGTGGCAATTATTAATTAACATGACCCCATGTCACCCCACTCGTGAGGTCAAGTCCTCTTCAAAACACAGGTTAGAGGCTTTGGTCAAAGCAAAAACAGAAATGTGTTTTTGATGAAGGCCCAAGAGTGATGAAGGCTCAGAGAGGAGAAACCTGCCATCAGGGTCTTGCATTGGAAAGATGAGCAACTTGGGAAACTTCCCCACACAGACTTTATTCTGAAATTTCAATGGACACCGTCTTGTGGGTAGCATGCATTTTATAAGAGAAATATTGTCTGCCCTGTGTCTGTTATGATCCGTCAGGCGTGTTTGGAGACACCGTGTCCTGCTGCAGAGAGGACGCTTGAGGGAGGAGCCTCCCCCAGCTCATGTTCTCAGGGTGGGTGAGCAGCCGTGAGGCCCCGGGTCTACAGCACAGAAGTTGATGAAGAATAAAAATTCATAAATATTGTTGTGCTTCACTTTATTTAAAGTTTTACGTCATATAAAAAGATAACATAGCTCCTGAAGTAGAAAAATAGTGAACTTGATTAAGCATTATCTAAAAGAATGTCAAGAAGAAGACCTGGTAGAGGAATCAAGATACAATTTGGAAATCTCAGGGAGCCTGAAAATGAACACAACAACAACAAAGGTCTGAACATTAAATTTTGAAGTAGTAAAGCAGTGGCTCAAAAATAATTCATCTACTTTAAGTAAAAACACTGCATCACAGGTGTACAGTGTGATAGGATCAAGTCAGACATCACAGAAAGTGACAGTCATGTCCATGACAGGTTTCAGCCCCAGACTCCAATTCCCGGGTCATCCGTCCAACTCCCACGTCTGGCAGATTCATGTCAATTTTATTTGCAACAAGACATGTGAGCTGAAACATGAATGTCTCTTAGAGGAAGACACCCCATCAGGAATTGTGAGGTGTGGGGGACCCTCTGCTGTCTCCCATCCCCTACTCAAAGATGGGCCTCTGTGGAGACACACACAGGCTGTGGGAACCGAGTGCCCAGGACCACGGTCCCATGACCTGTGCTCCCGGGAGAAAAGAACTTGCATCTTGTCATTGTTAGTAACTGTTGGTGACCTCTGAGTTCTGACTTCTTTCTGAGTCGGAAATGTGTGACTTCTTGCAAACAACATCACATGAATTTTTTTTAACATGACCTGGAATTCAGTTTATGAGCTTCACAAGGGGAAGGGGTTTTGCTTAAGTCTGTATTAATTTACGGAACTAGATTCTAAGGAAGAATATAAGAAGATGATTTTCTGACAAACAACTGTAAGAGAAAAGCCTATTTGTGAATGATGACGTGAAAAACTCCAGGAAAAACTGAGTAAATGAGGATTACAATGGAGATTGTGATATCTCACTTGATGGACAATTGGTCATTTATCAGTCTCCCCACAGCCGACTTCATGGCTTGGTTCCTCAGACTGTATATGATGGGATTAAAGGTGGGGGGCACCACTGTGTAGAACATAGAAATAACCAGGTCAGACATGGATGGGGTCTCTGAGGCCAGCTTCAGATAAGCAAAGAATCCAGTGGAGAGAAACAGCACCGCAACCAGCAGGTGGGGAAGGCAGGTGAAGTAGACTTTGGTCACCTTCTGTGGATGGGATCTTCCTCACAGCAGAGAAGATGTGGACATAGGAAATGACGCTGAATATGAAATAGCAGAAAGTCAACACCACACATATGAGAATGGGGACAAGTTCACTCATTAAATTTCCTGAGCAGGAAATAGCCAATAACTGGGGGATGTCACAGATGAACTGGTGGACCACCAGGTTGGACCCACAGTAGGACAAGGAGAAGGTTCCAGCTGTGTTCATCACAGCAAAGAGACCCCCACCCAGCCAGGACACAGCTGTCAGCTGCACACACCTGTCCCTGCTCATGATGACCTCATAGTGCAGGGGGTGGCAGATGGCAGCATAGCGGTCAAGGCTCATCACTGTGAGCAGGGTCAGCTCTGTACCAGCTGACATAACCATCATGAAGACCTGGACGACACAGCCCGGGAACGAGATGGAGCTGCTGTGCCTCAGAGAGTTGACAATGGACTTGGGGACTGTGGTTGTTATGAGGCAGAGATCTGTGAGGGACAGACACTTCAGGAAGAAGTACATGGGGGTGTGGAGGTGCCGGTCCAGGGTGGTGATGAGGACGATGAGCCCGTTCCCCAACAGGGTGCAAAGATAGACCATGGAGAAGAACAGAGGGTGCAGGAAGCCCATGGTCCCCTGGGTGGGGAACCCCAGGAGGACGAATTCTGTCACGGTAGTGAGATTGGTCACCACTGGGGCTTTCATCTGTATAAAAGAGAAAATATGAAGAAACTGACAAATCTTCCAACATTGAACATAGATCATTATGAGAGGGTAGTAATTCAATCTATTTTCCACAGAATTACAACTTCTTGGTCATATTGAGTCAAATATCAGCATCTGCATATACTTCATTATTCAACCTAATTATTTCCACCTCATGTGATTGTGCCGTTATTACATTCTCTGAATTAGCTCTTGAAATTGGTGAAATACTGACATTTCAAATGTCCTCTACAAAAATTGTACAATTGGAATCTCATATGCATCAACAAACCCACTCAAAATCCCTCCCCACAGCCCCAGTCCTGCTACTGGTGCCTCCTGCCCTGGCCCCAGGGTCTCCACTCAGCACACCTCCCAGAGGTTGGCCAGGCCACAGCCCCAGAGGACACATGACCATGCCCAGCCCCTCCCCACCCTGGATAGCCTGTCCCTGCTCCTCCAGCACAGCCCTGGTCTGGGGAGTCCCCACAGTGACTGGTGTGCAGGGAGATGGGGTGTGCGGGTCCCTGTTTTACTGCTCCCCAAAACCCGACCCTGTCCTGGAACTGAATGATCTGGGCTCGTTGTCCCCGTGCGGTGTATCCTGACACCTCCTCTGTCAGATTCCTGCCCCTGTGGCCTCACTGCTGCCTCCTGGTCCGTCCCCTCATCTCCTCATCTCCATGCCCCTGACTCCCCACATCTGAGGACCCAGAGACCACATTTCCCACAGAGTCTGCTCCTTGGTCACACCCACGTCCCTCCTGCAGGATGGGCTCGTCCACCCTGGGTCCCTCACGGCCCCTCTGTCCCCCTCAGACTCATGCACATCTTTGCTGGGAGGAGGCCACTCTGTGGCTGAGCCGGACGGTCTGTGCGGTCCCAGGGTCCCGGGTTCCCCGGGTGCAGGTTTGTTCCGCACCCCAGGCCCGTGCGTGAGTGGGGACTTCTGGAAACAGGGCAGCCTTGTCCTCTCTCCTCCCCCCAATCTCACCCTCTCCCCCCTCTGTGGGGTGACGGAGGGGCAGGCTCTGGGGAGGCAGGATTTTAAGAAAAATGCGGGGATTAAACCTGTGGATATACATTTGTGCAAACAATTAAAAAGTTTAATAAAAATAATAAACTATTAATAAACTAATTGCCAAAGTGGTCTACATGTAGAAATCTTTTGATTACAGTAAATATGATGAAGAAATATGTTTTCATTAAATCCCTTCCTGGCTTTTTAAAAAAACTATTACTTCTCCCCTCACAATATCACTTAGAATCTCATAGTGATGGAGTTGGGGAAAATTCCCAAGTTCACGTCCATAGTCAGATGTCCATGGCACCCTAACTTCAGTGTCAGAGCCATGAAACTCTCCCCAATTTTGCTATAAAAAGTATTGAATTTGTCCTTGACTCTTACAGGTGTCATAATATTTTGAGACACAAAGACATAACATTCTGGTTTTTGATAAAATTTTAATTTCCTCTTGAGTTTAGTTTTCATCACAATTTAATTGTATCAGTCATTGCTTTTTGATACTTAATACACACTGACACTTTGTGCTGAGTGCCTAAATCACAATTATGAAGAATTAATTGTCATATATCATAAGTTGAAATCTACTAATATGATGATGCTATTAAAAGTCATAATATTTGGAACGGTTAAAATAAAAAAAAAAGTTATTTCTCCCATTGCAATTCTTCCCAGGAGAATATGGAATTGTGGAATTCAGTAACTTGTGCATCTTTAGAATTTATTAATTTTTATAATCTACAAAATGAGTACATTAACTCTATGCTCTCTCAAGTGTAAAATGAATTTGAAACCTAAAAACTTTCAAGTGTGAGTGGATTCTCCCCTGCAAACGACTGGTTAGCAGATACCTGCAGTCTGCAAAGAAAGTTCCCTCTGCTGTGTCGAGTCTCTCTCCTGAGGTTGTCCCCATGGCAGGACTGAGGTTGTCCCGGCCTCTCACTCCATGGTCGGGGCTCGTGAGCAGCCTCTGAGCACTCACAGGATGTTGCACCCCGTCCTGCGCTGCCTCGTGGACAGAGCAGGGCCTCAGGGCTGGTCTATTTGAGCTCTGGAGCTGGCGTCCGTGGGTTGGACAAGGTCCAGATTCCAGCCCTCAGGGACCTTCCTCCAGAGGGACAAGTGCCCTCTTCGAGTTGACCGTGTTAACGGGCATCATCCTTTACCACATCTCAGTGAGAAATTACTGCACTGAGGGTGCCAGAGGCAATTTTGTTAGTGGTTCACACCTGTTTGGACAGGACTGCGGCTCCTCCTCCTCCAGGCTCCATCACCCTCCACTGACCGGTCATGCAGGACCCGGGTGTGGACCTTGTGATAAGCCACGTCCAAAGGGCGCTGGAAAGTCACTGTCACCCACTGTGTGCCCTTCGTGGGGAGACCTGGGAGATGGGTGTGAGGGGGATGGGAAAATGTGGAGGCAGGAGTTGAGGGGAGGAGGAAAACCAAGAAAAAAGTGAATTTGTTCATGTTACTAAATATTTTTATTTAAATGCCACTTTATTCTTAGCACCTATAAACGTGATAAAACCTGAATCCTCATGTTTTACTAAATCTTGTGTTTCTCTTACAAATCGGGCGAGTCCTGAGGGGCTGCTGTCTTTGGCTTGTCCACTCCCTGGTCTGTGTCTTGGGCTCTGAGACAGCAGTGGGTGGACTCCCCTGCGTGCTCATACCCAACGGGGCAGGGTGCACGGACAAGGGGCTATTTGGGAGGGAGATGGGGCAGTCCTGGGCCACATGCACCGTCCTGCCCTGGGCCCGGTGACCGCCAGGCCCAGCCTACGGCTGCCTCAGCAAGATGGTGCCCGCCACGGGGGAGGGCTGAGCTGGACACCCTGGACGGGGGAGGGAGACGCAGCCCGGGCTGTGCTGTGCTCAGAGGCGCCACTCCAGGCTCCGCTGCTGCCAGCTCCTGACCCCCAAAGTCTCCAAGGCCGTCAAGGACCCGCCCGCCCTGGGGCCGCTGGAGACATCCGGTTCCAGACACGAGGCCACACTCCGCCCCGTGTGCCTGGTGGGGTCAGCCTGGCCCGTCCACAGGCCGCTCGGGCTTCGGCGCCTGCCCGGCCCCGCGTCCACCCGCCCCGCAGGCCAGCAGCTGCCGTGCAGGTGCCGGGTCTCGCCCGATGGAGCCCAGAAGCGGGCGCTGCCCCAGGCGCGCGGGCAGCTCCGGCCAGCGGTCGTGGTCACCAGCGGTCACCGCGCGGCCGGGCACACGGGTCAGGGGCGCTGTGCGATGTCCCTCCTGGCCCGGGGCGGCGTCAGAGCCGGAGTGTCCCCCGCTCCGGGGGTGCAGACTGCGCCCCGCTCTGAGGCGCGGGCCGGGCCTCGGGCCGCCTCGGCCAGCGGGGACGCAGGACAGGACCGAGCCCTCGCCTGGACGGCGTCGGCTTCTGCGCCCGCCCCATGGCGGCCACGGCGCCTCTTCCTCTCAGGCTCCGCGTCCTCATCCTGGGCCTGGGCGCGCGGTCACCCCTCCCCTCAGAGCCTGGCCCTGCTCTCCTCATGGGTGCTGGCTCCCGCCTCAGGCCGCCGCCCCGCCCCCTCCCGGGCTCCTCCCCTCAGCCGCAGGGGTGGAGCCTCTCGGGCTGCCCTGCCCCCAGCCCCATAGGACCACGTCGCAACCCTGTGTCTGATTGGGCCGGGTCCGTCTGCCCAGGCGCCTGAATGGTCCAAGCCCCGCCCTGGCAGTGCGGCTCTCCATAAAAGGGCCCTGAGGCGCCTGGGCTGGAGCAGCTCCAGAGGGAGCCCAGGAGAGGCCATGCCCCCCGACATGGACGGTTTCAGAAGGTGGGGTTCAAGGGTGCCAAATGCCCCCTGATGCCCCGGGTCCAGCCCAGACCCGCCCGAGCCTGGGCCCAGCTCAGAGCCTGGACCTGCCTCAGCCTGTCCCACTGCCCGGAGACCACGGTCCCGCCCTCCTCTCCTCAGGGGAGTGTCCACGGCCCCACCCTCCTCTCCTGGGGGAGTGTCCACAGCCCCGCCCTTCCCTCCTCAGGTGAGTGTCCACAGCCCAGGCCCCTCTCCTTGAGGGAGTGTCCACGGCCCCGCCATTCTCTCTTCCGGTGAGTGTCCATGGACCCTGCCCTGCGGGATGGGAAGACACAAATGACAAGTCCCAGAACCTCTCAGATGTGTGTTCGCCTTTGGCTAGAAAATTAGGTATTTGTGACCAAAGGCCTCTGGTGAGGGTTGACGTGGCCAGGGGTGTGGCGGGAGGGAGAGAGTCCGCTCGGAGCCCATGGCTGGCCGAGGCCGGGGTGAGGGACACACATTGCCCAGCGAGGACGGCCGTGGCTGCAGATGGGAGGGCGCCTGGCGCTTCTCCCTTTCCATGGATCGTCGCAGGTGCTGTTTTGGGGGACAGACACCGTCACCCTGTCTCCCCACATGTGGCCACTGCGGCCCTGTCTGCCCTCATATGTGATGAATTAAAAATGATCAGTTTGAAACAGTCAGACATCACAGGAATGACCTGACAGAATGATTAATGATACTTAGATTCTATCCAATAATAAAATCAAAAAGAGGACACGGGAATGGGAGAGAGTCTATGCAGCAGGCATCAGCATCTGTGACTCTGTCCAGGCAGGTAAAAGTGGCTGCAGGTGTGAGGCAGGTGGACATGCTCAGGAGCTGGGATGGTTCCAACCTGAATAAAAAGTGTGAGGGGGCTGCAGCCTCCTGAACTCCCCGGAAATGTCTCTGAGTGGTCTGAGGCATGTTGGATTGGTGTCTCTTTCTGTTGTTGGGTTTGTAGGTTTTGTGTATTTTGGCGTGTGATGTGCACAATCAGTAGGCCCCAGTGCAGGGGCCTATTTTGGGGATGGCATCTTCTGAGGCACAGAAGACGCTCTCTACTGTGTGGGTCCCATGTGTTCTTACGTGCTGATGTTCCCTGGTCCTTGGTGTTGTGTCCCCAAATATATCTGTGGTGTGAGTGTCCAGTGGGCAGCCCCTATGTGTTCCTTCTGGTAGATTAAGGCTTCATCTAATGCAGATTTCTAAAAAAAAAATATTTATTTATACAAGAGCTGGGGTACAGGCTAGGTTTGTGGGAGGGTGAGAGGATTCACCAGAGACAGAGCAGGGAGCAGAACAGGCAGACTGACCATAAACACTGCTGATGGGAGCAGTGGGCAGGACAGGAGAGTTCTGCTGAGCTATATGGGACCCTCGCTGGTTTGCAGGGGAAGGAACCCGTGCTGCAGAGACTGTGGACAGACTCACAGAGTAGCACTCCACCCACTGAGACACTGGGGAGGACCCTAATGCAGATTTTTAATCCATTCCATATTGTTAAACTGCACTAATAATAAGAAATA
The DNA here is from genome assembly GCF_014898055.3 of Talpa occidentalis. NCBI lineage: Eukaryota > Metazoa > Chordata > Mammalia > Eulipotyphla > Talpidae > Talpa > Talpa occidentalis. The sequence continues at coordinate 5,273,919 of NW_023601851.1, read as the reverse complement.
GAAATCCAAACTGTAATGAATTGTCATCTGTGAGAAGGGACCAATCAAGAGACTGGACACAGCAAGGAGGTGAGGGAGGGAGAGGAAGGGCCTCTCATCTCTGATGCAAAATGGCTTGGAGATCTCTTCAGACAATGGAAACAGAGCTCCCACAGGTTGGACCAACCTTTGCTGGGTAGTGTTCCAGATGCCCAGACTCTACAGTGCAGACCACAGACACCTGTGTTCACAGCAGCACTGACCACTGTTGCTGGCCGTGGCCCCAACCCAAGTACGGCGGGCAGAGGAGTGAATAAACAATGTGGGTCCACATTCAATGGAATACTACACAGCTATTAAAAAAGATGACCCCATGCACTTAGGGACCAAAGGTGGACCTTGGGGTGCATATGCTAGTGAGATAAGTCAAAAATTGAAAGATATTGGCTGGTCTTACTCATCTGTGGAATATAATATAAAAAGTCAATAACTAAAAAAGTATAGTGGCAAACAGCAAGAGGAAATGTTGGACTGAGTGCAAAAGTTTGCTCATTATCAGAGGAAACAGTGTAGGAGAGTAGGAGTGTGGAAGGAGGCACTGCAAGACATTTAGTAGATTCTGAGTGGACACTTGTGCATGTGGGGGAGTGAAAACAGTAAAAAGTGAAAATGAGTGTCTTCCTTGGATAAGAACAAGTAACAAATTAACGTGATATTGTGATGAAACACTCATGGAAAACATCCCTTCTCAACAGACACTGGATTTGTTCAAGGAAAAATAGAAATTATATCAACAGGAATCTGACCAGGGAATGATGATGTCATATCCCAAGGGGATGGGGACCGTGACATCATACTATCACTGAAATGAATATTACTTTGAGTGATTTTCTTTTTATTTCTCAGTATTTTTTTAAGATTTATTTATTTATGCATGCAAGGACTGGGGTACAGGCCAGAGGTCTGGGGAGTAAGGACTCAGCAGAGACAGAGTGGGGAATAGAATAAGCAGATCGACTGAAATACTCAGCTGAGGGTAGCAGCGGGAGAGTCAGGAGAGGGCTGCCGCATCATGTAGGTAGCTCCAGGCCCAGGATCGAACTTGTGCTGCATGGCTACAGATAGCTTCCTATTGGTGTGCTTAACTCCTGCACCACCAGGGAGGCCCCTAATTTGAGTGATTTTCTAGCTCATGTTAATTCTGAAATTTGAATGGACAGTCAGGTCTTGTGAATAACTACGTATATTATCATATGAAACATTTTCATGGACAAATATGTGATAATCAGTCAGGAGAGTTGACCTGCTCCCAGAGAAAGTGCTTGAGAGCAAGAACATCACTCAGCTCATGCTGTAAGTGTTAGGGAAATGATATGGGAACCTCCGTACATGCAGGGAGATGTGTAGAATTAACAAATATTGCCGTGTTTTATTTTGCATAATGTTTTACATAATATAAAACATAGTTCCCAAAGTAGAAGAAAAATGAACTTTAGTTTAATCTACAAGAAGGTGGAGACGAAGACCTGGTATAGAATCAAGATACAATCTGGGAAGCTAAGGAACCTAAAAATAAACACAACAAATTAAAAATTATAAATATTTAAGTAGAAATGTAGTTCTTCAAAGATAATTCATCTAAGTTTACTTTTGAAAACACCACATCGAGGGGGTGCAGTCACATTGGCTTCCAAACAGGCATCATAGAAATTAATATTCCATCTATTCCAGGATTTAGTCATAGATTCCTACTAACCAAGGAAGCTTCAATTCCTTCCATCTCTGGCAGAGTTAAGTGTGGTTTCCCTTTGTCCTTTGAGCAGAAACATAAACTTCTCCTAGAGGAAGACGCCACATTAGGGGACCCCACTTTCTGTCTCTGCTCCCCTCCATAAGGACGGGACCTTCAGTGGAGTCACACCCAGGATGTGGGTACTGAGTGTCTAGGACTGGGGTCCCATGACCATTTGGTCCTGAGGAAAGTCCCCCTTAACCACTGCTTCATTTTATGTAAATGTTGGTGATGTGTGAGTTCCAGAACATTCTTTCTACATCAAATATATGTTTTTTACTATGAGCAGGATAGAGTTTGTGCATATCACACAGGGAGGGGTAAGGGAAAGGATTGCAGTATTTTAGGAAACAGGAGTATATGGAAGAATATGAGAATATAAATTTCTGGAAAAGGAAAAAATTCCAATGCAGGAAATCTATGCTTTATAAATGAAAAAATATAAGAGTTGGGGGGGATCTGAATTAATGAGGAGTTACAATTTAGACTATAATATCTCACATCTTGGATTATTGGCCTTTCATCAGTCTCCCACAGCCGTCTTGGTTCCTCAGACTGTATATGACGGGATTAAAGGTGGGGGACACCACCGTGTAGAACATAGAAATGACCAGGTCAGACATGGATGGGGTCCCTGAGTTCGGCTTCAGATAAGCAAAGCATGCAGTGGAGAAAAACAGCACCACAACCAGCAGGTGGGGAAGGCACGTGGAGTAGACTTTGGCCTTCCCTTCTGTGGATGGGATCTTCCTGACAGCAGAGAAGATGTGGACATAGGAAATGATGAGAAAATGAAACAGCAGATACCCAAAACCAAACTAATGATAATGAAGACAAGTTTGTTCATCAAATTTCCAGAGCAGGAAATAGGCAATAACTGGGGGAAGTCACAGAAGAACTGGTGGACCACATTGGACCCACAGTAGGACAAGGAGAAGGTTCCAGATGTGCTCATCACAGCAAAGAGACCCCACCCAGCCAGGAAACAGCTGACAGCTCCACACACCTGTCCCTGCTCATGATGACGTCATAGTGCAAGGGGTGGCAGATGGCAGCATAGCGGTCAAGGCTCATCACCGCGAGCAGGGTCATCTCTTCACCTGCTGAAAAAATCATCACAAAGGCCTGGACGACAAAACCCTAGAACGAGATGGAGCTGCTGTTCCTCAGAGACTTGGCAATGGAATTGGGGACCATGGCTGAGATGAGGCAGAGGTCCGTGAGGGACAGACTCCTCAGGAAGAAGTACATGGGGGTGTGGAGGTGCCGGTCCAGGGTGGTGATAAGGACGTTGAGCCCGTTCCCCAGCAGGGCACACAGGTAGACCAGGGAGAAGAGCAGCGGGTGCAGGAAGCCCATGGTCCCCTGGGTGGGGAACCCCAGGAGGACGAATTCTGTCATGGCCATGAGATTGGTCACCCCTGGAGCCATCATCTGTATAAAAGAGGAAAGAGAAATGAGGTGTTAATTCTTCCAATGTTGAAAATGGAATGGGTTATCAATACAAGATAATAATGTATTTTCTGCATAATTATTCCTTCCAGTTCTATGGACAGTAAAGTCCTCACTATGTGTGCTGTTTTATTCAACTCATTTATTCCCATCTCATGTGAATATATCATTATTACATTCTCCACATGAGTCCTGAAAATTGGTGAAAACAGAAAATTTCAACTGTCCCTACAAAACTTGAACAAATTATAATGTCTTATCTGTCAAAAGTGTAAACAAAAAAAAATCTCCCCAACAATCCAACCCAGGCCCACGGCTCCCACTCCCACCCAGGCCCCAGCATCTCCACCCAGCACACCTCCCAGAGGTTGTCCAGGGCACAGCCCCAGAGGACACATGACCATGCCCAGGCCCTCCCCATCCTGGGGAGCCTGTCCCTGTTCCTACAGCACAGCACTGGTCTGGGGAGGCCCCACAGAGACGGGTGTGCAGGGAGATGGGGTGTGGTGGTCCCTGTTTTCCTGCTCCCCGGGACCCAACACTGTCCTGTAACTGAATGATCTGGGCTCGGTGTCCCTGTGCAGGGTGCCCTGACGCCTCCTCTGTCAGATTCCTACCTCTGTGTACTCACTGCTTCCTCCTAGTCTGTCCCCTCATCTCCTCATCTCCCTGCCCCTGACTCCCCACATCTGAGGACCCAGAGACCATGTTTCCTGCAGAGTCTCCTCCTGGGTCACACCCACACGTCCCTCCTGCAGGATGGGCTCCTCCACCCCGGGTCCCCCCGTCCACTCTGTCCCCCCTCAGTCTCATGCACATCTGTGCAGGGAGGAGACCGCTCCAGGGCTGAACCGGATGGTCTGTGCATGTGGATGTTCCTGCTGGTCCCAGGGCCCCGGGTTCCCCAGGTGAGGGTTTGTTCCTCCCCCCAGGCCCGTGCGTGAGTGGGGACATCTGGACATGGGGCAGCCCTGCCTGCTCTCCTCCCCCCGCATCTCATCCTCGACTCCCTCTGTGGGGTGACAGCGGGGCCGGCCCTGCAGAGGGCAGACATTTTTTGGAGAGTATAGTAATATAAAATAATCACAGCACATTGGTGGGAATAATTCCAGAAATTTAATAAAAACAAGAAAATTAATCAGGATTCGTGGAGGTAGAGAAATGTTGTACCTGGTTAATAATGTTGACATCTGTTGTGTGAATTTAAATACCTATTTAGAATGGACAAAATAACTTGATATTTATCTCCTCCAGGCCCTATTTAAATACTGTGACTTTGTTTCACAAAATCAGTAACAATCCCTGAGCAATGGAGCTGGGGAAAAATCCCAAGTTCATGTCGATAAATAGTCACACGTCAGAGCCATGAAGTGGTCAACATGTTGCTTTAAGAGTTACTGAGTTTCGGGCCTCCCTGGAGCCTCAGCAGTTGAGCGCTGGGTTGTGAAGCTACCCGCGGCCTCTGTGGTGCCAGTTCGATCCCCAGCTGCTCCCTGGCCACCAGAGGAGGGTCCCACATGGCGCGCAGACCTCTCCTGCCGCCCGCTGCTCCCCTCAGCAGTGTACTTTGGTCCTTCTGCCTGCTCTGCTCCCTGTTCTGGCTCTGGTGAATTCTCTCACCCTCCCGCACTTCTGACTGTGCCCAACGCATGTAAAGTCAAAGCAAACAAACAAATGGATAAATAAATAAATAAATTAAACATGACTCTGTAAAGAAAAAAAAAAGAGTTACTGAGTTTCTACTTGACTCATATCTGTCATAATGTCAGGACAAATAGGCATAACATTCTGAATTCAACAAGTATTATTTTTTTAATTTGCTCTGCAATGTATTTTATACAATCTAATTCCATTAATTTTGTTATTTTGTTTAGCATCTAAAACACACTGAGTGTGCTGATGCTAAAATTCCAGGTATAAAGCAAAATTATCACATCTCCCATAAATCAGTATCTACCAATATGCTCAATATATTGAAAGTCAATATCTTTGACCATCGTAAATTATAAGAGAAGATGTTTTCTCTCTCTGAGTCTCACCCAGGCTGACAGGGCAGTGGGACATGACAACTTGGGCCCCCTCAGCTTTAGTTGTCGTGATTTACAAAGTGAATAGTTTAACTATGGTGCTTTCTCCAGATAAAATGGAGCTTGACATCTAAAATTTTCCAGGTGTTAGTGGATTCTCCCCTGCAAAAGGCTGGGGGCTGATACCTGCAGTCTGGGGAGAAAGTTCCTGCTGCTGTGTCGAGTCTCTCTCCTGAGGTTGTCCCCATGGCAGGACAGAGGGCTTCCTGGCCTCTCACTCCATAGTCGGGGTTCATGGGGAGCCTCTGAGCACTCACAGGATGTTCCACCCCATCCTGTGCCACCTCATGGACAGAGCAGAACCTCAGGGCTGGGATTTTTGAGCTCTGGAGCTGGTGTCCGCATGTTGGACACTGTCCAGATTCCAGCCCTCAGGGACCTTCCTCCCGAGGGAAAGTGTGTGTTTACTTGACTGTGTTAATTGGAGCGTCCTGCAGTGCATCTCAGCGAGTAATTATCACACTAGGTGTGTAGATGTGATTTTGTGTCTGGCTCATGCCTCTATGGAAGTGAATAGAAAAATCCTATTTTGGGTCCCCTGGTGGTGCAGTGGGTTGAACACCGCACTGTGAAGCTTTCCCCAGCCTCAGCAGTGTGGGTTCGATCTCTGCCGGCTGACAAGGGTCTCTTGTGGTGCCACAGACCTCTCCTCTTGTGCCTGCTGCTCCCCTTAGCAGTGTATTCCTATCGTCTGCCTGTTCTGCTCCCTGCTCTGTCTCTGGTGAATCCTCTCACCCTTTTGTGCCTCTGGCCTGTACCTCAGCTCTTGTATAAAAATAAATAAACCTTTTTTTTTTTTTTAATTCACCACCTGCCGTGTCCGCCATGGTGGGCACCATCAGTAATAACAGTGCTCTGAGTCCGTGTCTAGACAGCTGGACAGTCGCCCGTCACACACCATGTGCCCTTCACGGAGAGACCCTGGAGATGGTTGTGAGAGGAATGCAGAAATGCTGAAGGTGGGAGGGAAGGTAAATGGAGAGAGGCAGGAGGGAGCCAAGGGAGGAAGTGTGGGTTGGAAAGACAATGGACGTGCAGCAGAAGTGCGTGACCACGGGGATCACCAGCCCTTTGGAAAGAGACACGTTATTAGTCTCTAATAAAATTTTTCCATTTTCAGCACCTGTAATTCTGAATTTAAATTAGAACTGTTATTATGTTTGATTAATTTTACTTTAAACCTTAACAAAATGGAGTGGAATATTAGGGTTTCTGCACATAGTGTCATATACTTAGGTTTGCTGCATGACTATGGTGACATCATACCTTTGCAAACAGGTGTTAACTATTGGAGTTTATTCTTCTGTAGGGTGTGGGGCAGTGACCTGGTTTCTTCTGTTGCGTGTGTCTGTCTGCTTTTCCAAATACTATTTCCCCACTTTCTTTGTTCTAGTGTGTTCTCTTGGCTCCTTTGTCATAGAGTAACTGTCCATCTCGATGAGGGTGTATTCCTGGACCCTCATTATAATCCATTGCTCTGTGTGTCTGTTTTTGTCCCAGTACCATGCTGTTTTAAGTATTATAGCTTTATTGTATGGACTTGATTCTGGAAGAGAGCTGCCTCCACCATTCTTCCTAATTTTTGTCAAGGTTGTTTTGAGTGTTTGGGGTCTTTTGTGGTTCCATATTCATTTCAGTATTTTTTTTTTAATCTCTTTGGATCATGCCACTGAATTTCTTATCGGGATTGCATTGAATCTGTAAATTGCTTTGGGTCAGATGGGCATTTGGTAATGTTGATTCTACCAAGCCAAGGGCAGGGAATCTCTTTACATTTCTCTGTCTTTTCTATTACTTTTGACAATGTCTTTCACTTTTCTTTGTATATTCACCTCCTTACTTATGTCTACTCCATGGTACTTAGTCTCGCGGTTATAGAAAGGATTGTTTCCTTAACTTCTCTTGTAGTTCATTTTTTTGCATATAAGAAGGCAGTTGATATCATGTGTTGATTTTGTAAGCTTGCAACTACACTGAAGTGTCTTATTGAGTTAATTTCTTTTTCAGTGGAATCTATAGCTTTCTTAGTGTACATTATGTTGTCCACACAGCTTTAATTGTGCTTAAATGTTTAAGTTAATACAACCTAGAGACAGCTAATGATTTATTAATTTGAAATTTCTATTATGTTTCCCAAAAGTGACAAATTGTAGGCAATGAATACCCTCAGTATATCTTTTTTTTTTATAATAAATTTTATTTTTATATTCCCCATACAATTGCAACTCCCTTATTTTGAAACCAATCCCTCCCCTCCCCACCCCTACCCCCTATACAGTGTCTCTGGTTCACAGTTTTTTGTTGATTTTGATTTTCATTTTCTTATAGTTATTCATTTTCCTGGTACCTTATTTAAGTTTACTAGATTCCTGATATGAGTGAGACCATCTGGAATTTTTGTTTTTCTTTCTGGCTTACTTTGCTGAGCATGATCCCTTCCAGCTCCATTCATGTTGCTGCAAATTGCATGAGTTTATCTTTTTTGAATGCTGAGGTGTATATGTACCACATCTTCTTGATGCAGTCATCTATTTTTGGGCATTTGGGCTGTTTCCAAAGCTTAGCTATTGTAAATAGTGCTGCTATAAACATAGGGGTGCAGGTGCTCTTTGGAAATAATGTTTCTGTGTACTTTGGGTAAATACCTAGGAGTGGAATTGCTGGATCATATGGAAGCTCTATGCTTAGTAGGTCCAGAAATCTCCACACAGCTCTCCATAGTGGTTGGACCAGTTTGCACTCCCACCAGCCGTGCAGGAGAGTTCCTTTTTCTCCACATCCTCACCAATATTTGTTGTTGCTAGTTTTTTTTTTTTTTTAATATGTGCCATTCTCACTGGTGTAAGATGGTATCTCATGGTAGTTTGATTTGCATTTCCCGGATTACAAGTGATGTTGAACATTTTTTCATATTCCTGTTGGCCATTTGCATTTCCTCTTCAGAGAAGTTTCTATTTAGCTCTTCTGCCCGTGTTTTGACGGGATCATTTACTTTGTTTTTGTTGAGTCTCTTCAGCTCTTTGTAGATTTTTGTGATCAGTCCTTTATCATTAGTGTTGTGTGCAAAAATGTTCTCCCAGTAGGTGGGGTTTCTCTTTGTTTTGGTTATTATCTCTTTTGCTGTGCAGAAGCTCTTTAATTTGACCATGCCCAGCCCCTCCCCACCCTGGAGAGCCTGTCCCTACTCCTTTAGCACAGCCCTGGTCTGGGGAGGCCCCACAGGGAGGGGTGTGCAGGGAGATGGGGTGAGTGCGTCCCTGTTTTCCTGCCTCCAGGACCCGACACTGTCCTTCATCTGAATGATCTTGGGCTTGGTGTCCCCGTGCGGTGTGTCCTGATGCCTCCTCTGTCAGATTCCTGTCCCTGTGGCCTCACTGCTGCCTCCTAGTCCATCCCCTCGTCTCCTCATCTCTCTGCCCCTGACTCCCCACATCTGAGGACCCAGAGACCACGTTTCCTGCAGAGTCTCCTCCTGGGTCATACCCACACGTCCCTCCTGCAGGATGGGCTTGTCCACCCCCGGGTCCCTCCCGGCCCCTCTGTCTCCCTCAGACTCATGCACATCTGTGCAAGGAGAAGGCCGCTACGGGGCTGAGCTGGACGGTTTGTGCATGTGGCTGTCCCTGCCGGTCCCAGGGTCCCGGGTCTCCCGTGTGTGGGTTTGTTCCTCCCCCCAGGCCCATGTGTGAGTGGGGACGTCTGGACAAGGGGCAGCCCTGCCCACTCTCCAGCCCCCAATCTCACCCTCTTCCCCCCTCTGTGAGGTGACGGATGGGCAGGCCCTGGGGAGGCAGGATTTTTGAGGAGAATACAGGAAATAACTTTGTGGATATACATTAGTTTAAACAATCCAATATCATTTAATTACAAAACAAATTAGGATACAATTTGGTCTAGTTGTATAAATCATTTGATTACCTTAAATTTAATGGTGAAATATGTTTTGCATAGATCTCTTCCTTACTAAAAACAAAAAAAAAACAAAACAAAACAAAAAACAAACAAAAAAAAAACTGTTACTCTTCCTTTTTCAATGTTACTAACAATCCTTGAGTGACGGAGTTGGAGAAAAACCCCAAGTCCAGGTCCAAATAGTCAGATGTCCCTGCCACATGCACTTCATTGTCAGAGTCATGAAACTCTCCCCAAAGTTGCTGTAAACAGTTATTGAATCTCTACTTGACATATAGGTCATAAGATTTAAGGACAAAATGACATAATATTCTGATTTTTAACAATAAGTATTATTTTTAATATGATATTAAGTTTAGCATCCCTCACATTAATTGCATCAAATATATTGATTGTATTTGACACTGAACACACACGGACACACTGTGCTGAGTGCACAACCACAGTGATGACGTGATGTTAGATGTATTGTAAGTCATGATCTACTTTATGATGATGCTATAAAACATCATAGTACTTGGAACAGTTAAAATGAAATAGTTATTTTCTCCCAGTGAAATTCATCCCAGGAGAATATGGAATTGTGAAATAAGCAACTTGTGCATCTTAAGAATTTATTAGTTTCATTATTTGTAAAATAAGATTTTAACTGCTATGCTCTCTCCAATGTAAAAAGAAGTTTGAAATCTAAAACCTTTCAAGTGTGAGTGGATTCTTCTCTGCAAATAGCTGGGGGAAGATACCTGACATCTGGGGGGAAAGTTCCCACTGCCGTGTCCTGTCTCTCTCCTGAGGTTGTCGCCATGGTGGGACAGAGGGTGTCCCAACCTCCTACTCCATGTTCGGGGCTCGGGGGTATGCCTCTGAGCACTCACAGGATGTTCCACCCCATCCTGCGCCGCCTCGTGGACAGAGCAGGGCCTTAGGGCTGGGCTATTTGAGCTCTGGAGCTGGTGTCCATGTGTTGGACACTGTCCAGATTCAGCACTCAGGACCCTCCTCTAGAGGGACAAGCACCCTTTGTCAGGTCACTGTCTTAATTGGCGTCATCCTGTAGCACATTCAGTAGGTAATTGGTGCACTGAGTGTGCCAGAGGCAGTTTTGTTAGTGGTTTACACCTCAGTGGAAAGGAATGTAATTCATCCCCTTTCATGCTCCACCACCATCAACTGAGCCTACTATGGGGCACCCGGGTGTGGCCACGTCGTCAAAGCCACAGATGATCCCAATTCACAGGAATCTGGAAAGTCTCTGCCTCCCCCTGTGCACCATCCTGGGGCCTGGCAGGTGGGGGGTTGGACGAGGGCCTTGTAGGGGCAGGAGGGGGAGGGAGGTGGAAAACCAGGATGAAATCCCCCAGGAGCAAGAAGGGGAAGCACCTGGATCTTCTGACAAGAGAATTTGTTTGTGTGACTCAGAATTTGTTTATTTAAAAATGGCATTTACTCTCAGCACCTATAACTCTGTCATCACATTTGAACTGTTGTCGTGTGTGAGGGAAGCTTGTGTTTATCTTCCACTGTGGGTCAGTCCCGAGGCATAGCTGTCCGGCATTTCCATGGGGTGGTCTGTGTCTGGGGCTCTGACACAGCAGATTGGGGGACCCTCTCGCAGCTGTGGGTCTCCCCCAGAGTCCTCATAGGGCCCACCAGGTCAGGCACAGGCAACGGGGTGGGGGGTACTGACTGAGGAGACAGGGGATGACAGTCCCTGGCCAAAACGCTGTCCTGACCATGTCCACAGCGTCCGCCAGGCCCAGCCCACAGCTTTCCAGCAAGATGGCGCCTCCCTGAGGGAGGTGGAGCCAGAGGACCAGGATGGGTGAGGTTGGGGGTGCACATGGGTGCTGACTCCAGGCCCTGTGGCAGCCCCGGCTCATGGACCCCTGAAGGCCTGTCCACCCCCTTATGGGCCGCCCGCTCTGAGGCCACGTGCCACCCAGCGGTTCCTGAGGGATGTACGCCTGCGCCTGTGGGGGTCGTGGGGTTGGGCTGGCCCAACAGACCAGGGTGGGATGCAGCATCCACCCAGCCCCGTGTCCACTGCAGGCGGTAGGCAGCTCTGCTGTGTCTGTGAACTGAGGCTGGACCCGCCCACCCACAACCCACTTGCCTGGGCCTTCCTCTCATTTCCCTGAAACCCCAACTGCTGGTGCCAGAGTCCCCAGGACCAGCTCCCAGGGGACGGACTGGGCTGCTCAGCTGGGCAGAGGGCCACTGGGGAACCTGTTGGGCAAGCTGTGCCCAGGCCACTGTCACATTTCCAGGTCTGATTGATGCCCCCGGGTTTGGGCAATGGACAGTTAGTGCTTGGCCCACAAAGGACAGAGAACACCTGCTCCCCGGCCTGGGTGGACGCAGCTGCCCATGGGAGGGGCTGATCCCCCTGAGGGACCCTGAGTCTATGGGGTAACAAGCTGCCCCACTGCTCACCAGATACAGGAATTTTGGTACAAGGAGACACCCCTCATTCTGGGACAACACCATGACACAGGGGCGCACAGGTACTAGAGGGTGTGGAGAAAAGGCCCTATCGCATGGCTGGGGGGACAGAGAAACTACGCAGAGCAACCACCTTGGCTTAAAACTCCAGGATGGATCAAGCAGCGGGTCACACACGGGCACAGGCAGCAGGACTCTCTCACAGCTCTGCCACCATCACGGTGGTGTCATCCCCAGCAGGCCCGCTTGGCCCAAGGACCAAGGACCAGATGGTGGCACATCCACACCCGGGCGGGCACAGACAGGGTGAGGACAGGGATGTGCAAAAGGAGGGAGTTTTAGAAAGAACGCAGCAAAGCAAATCAGACATGGACACACAATCAGGTGGCGGCAGAAAACAGGCATTTGAGCAGGGAAACACTTGAAAAGTCTTGGGGAACAACCCCTTGAGGCTCTGAGAGAGAGAGGAGGGCACAGGGACAAAGGAGGGGCTGGTGTCCCTGTGACACAACCACCTGTGAGGGTGGCTGGAGGACCCGGAGTTGCACTTGTAGAAAGTCTCTGTGACTGAGGGAAAGAAGGGCGAGCTTTACTTGCTGGTGTAACGGCCCTTCATCAGTCTCCCCACAGCCGACATCATGGCTTCATTCCTCAGACTGTATATGACGGGATTAAACGTGGGGGGCACCGTCGTGTAGAACATAGAAATGACCAGGTCATACATGGACGGGGTCTCTGAGGTTGGCTTCAGATAAGCAAAGAGCCCAGTGGAGACAAATAGCAACACAACCAGCAGGTGGGGAAGGCAGGTGGAGTAGACTTTGGCCTTCCCTTCTGTGGATGGGATCTTCCTGACAGCAGAGAAGATGTGCACATAGGAAATGATGATGAAAATGAAGCAGGACATATCCAATGTCATACAAATAAAAAGGGGGACAAGTTCACTCATCACATTTTCTGAGGAGGAAATAGCCAATAACTGGGGGACATCACAGAAGAACTGGTGGACCACGTTGGACCCACAGTAGGACAAGGAGAAGGTTCCAGCTGTGAGCATCACAGAGATGAAACATCCACCCAGCCAGGACACAGCTGTCAGCTGCACACACCTGTCCCTGCTCATGAGGACCTCATAGTGCAGGGGGTGGCAGATGGCAGCATAGCGGTCAACGCTCATCACCGTGAGCAGGTGAAGCCCTGCAGCTGCTGAAATAACCATCATGAAGACCTGGAGGACACAGCCCGGGAAGGAGATGGAGCTGCTGTGCCTCAGAGAGTTGGCAACGGACTTGGGGACCATGGCTGAGAGTAGGCAGAGGATTGTGAGGAACAGACTCCTCAGGAAGAAGTACATGGGGGGGTGGAGTTGCCGGTCCAGGGTGGTGATGAGGACGATGAGCCCGTTCCCCAGCAGGGCACACAGGTAGACCAGGGAGAAGAGCAGCGGGTGCAAGAACCCCATGGTCCCCTGGGTGGGGAACCCCAGGAGCACAAATTCTGTCACGGCCGTGAAATTGTCCACGGTCACTCCTGGAGTCATTTTCTGTATTTTTAAAAAAAAAATAAAGAATAAGAAAATATTGTCATATCTTCAATGTTGTCATAAAATGAGTTATCAGCATAAGATAATGATTCAGTTTACTCACTGGTGATTACTCCTTATTTCCTTATTGGTCCTACAGAGTCTAGTACCCTCATGTGCGTGTGCTGCTGTGTTCAAACTTTCATTTCCATCTCCTGTGAGGGGACATGATCACACTGTCCAAACAAGTCCTGAAAATTGTTGAAGGCTTGAAGATTTCCACTGACCCAACAGAACTTTAAGAATTACAATTTCAAACCTCTCAACAAACCTGACTGACTGTCCCTCCCATGTGCCTCAGTCCTGCGGCTCCCCCTCCAGCCCAGGCCCCAGTGTCTCCGCCCAGCACACCTCCCAGAGGTTGGCCAGGCCACAGCCCCAGAGGACACGTGACCATGCCCAGCCCCTCCCCACCCTGGAGAGCCTGTCCCTGCTCCTACAGCACAGCCCTGGTCTGGGGAGGCCCCACAAGGACTGGTGTGCAGGGAGGTGGGTTGTGTGGGTCCCTGTTTTCCTGCTCCCCAGGACCCTACACTGTCCTGGAACTGAATGATCTGTGCTTGGCATCCCCGTGTGGCGTGTCCTGATGCCTCCTCTGTCAGCCTCACTGCTGCCTCCTGGTCCCTCCCCTGGTCTTCTCATCTACCTGCCCCTTACTCCCCACATCTGAGGACCCAGAGACCACATTTTCCGCAGAGTCTCCTCCCAGGTCACACCAACACGTCCCTCCAGCAGGATGGGCTCGTCCACCCTGGTCCCTCCTGGCCCCTCTGTCCCCCTCAGACTCATGCACGTCTGTGCAGGGAGGAGGCTGTTCCGGGCCTGAGCCAGATGGTCTGTGTGTGTGTCTGTCGCTGCTGGTCCCAGGGCCCCAGGTACCCTGTGTGCGGGTTTGTTCCTCCCCCCAAGGCCCGAACATGAGTGGGGACGTCTGGACACGGGGCAGCCCTGCCCACTCCCCTCCTCCCCATTCTCACCCTCCCCCCCCCGTGGGTGACAGAGGGGCAGGCCCTGGGGAGGGAAATACAGTGGTGGACAGGAATTTAAAAATTCAGTAGAAACTAGAAGATAAATGAAAATACCAGGTGGTCATAGGTGGAGACATCTTTTGAGTGGTTTAGAATAATATTTGTAATGATGAAATCATTTTATCCAGTTAAGGTAGGATTTTTAGGAGAATGTGGTGATATGAATGTATTGTAAGAGATTAGAGAAGCAATTCCAGCTATTATAATGAAAACAAGAAAATATAAGTTTTGGACCTGTTGTATCCTATTAAAAAGTTATTCAGTGATTTATAATACATATTTATATTCATATTGTATAAAATTAGATTTTCTATTTTTCTGTTGCTGTGTGGAGTTAAAATAAAAATAATATCATGTCCATAATAGACCAATTTCCAGATGTTCTATCATTATATTGTGGAGGAAATAGAAAGATCAACATAGATCCCAGGAAAAGGTCATGAATTTCTGTCTGATGCACCTACTTTTCATAATAGTTTAGGGATGAACGTGTATAGCTTTCCCTTTTTAAATAATTAGTATTATTTTAAATTTCCCCTGGAGTCTCTACTATTTCTTAAATAATTCCATTAAATTTGATTTAAAAAAAAAAAAATCAATTTAATTTTGCTTACAAGAGCTGGGGTGCAGGCCAGAGGTGTGGGGGGAAGAGAGGACTCACCAGAGAGAGCGGGGAGCAGAGCAGGCAGACTGACTGAAACCCACTGCTGAGGGGAGCAGCCGGGAGACAGGAGAGGTCTGCTGCTCCCTGTGGGAAGCTCCCTGGCCGGGCATAAAACTCTTGCTGCAGAGGCTGCAGGTAGTTTCACAGTGCTGAGACTTAACCCCTTGCACCACCAGGGAGGCCCCCATCAAATGTGATTTTATCAAACACTAAACACTTTCAACTCAGAGTTCTAAATGCTGAAACATAATAGCTTTGATGCAACGATTCTCAAATACACCACCTGAAAATAAAAAAAAAAAAAAATGTATTTTCTCTCTTAGAAACTCTCCCAGAACGACATGGCACTCTGGAACGGAACTGTTTGTACACCTTGGAATTTATTAATTGTAATTTATAAGATGAATATTTCAACTGCTGTTATTCTGAAATACAGAATGCATTGGGAAGTGACACCAGGTTGTAAAACATGTTACCTCAAAAGAGAACAATTAAAATTCCCTCTGGTAGGACAACAAAGTAAGGTCCACTGTTCCCAGGGAAAGGCTGACTCTGTGAGACGCAGCTCAGTGGAACAGATACTGACACTGAACAGAGAACATGGATCACCCGGGAGCGCCCCCACCTTACCCGACCCGCACGTCCATGCTGGCGGCGCCCGCGGCCCAGCAGCGGCGCCCACGAAGCTCGCCCTCCGGAGCCGGGAGGAGACGCGAACCCCCGGAAGGCTGGTCCCGCTGCCCGCGAGGCGCTGCCTCTGCCTTCTGGTCCGGCCTCGGCTCCCGACCTGCAGCGGGCAGGGCGCTCCGTGTCCACGGCCCAGCCCTGATATGTCCACGCCCTCCGCGGGGGCCTCGCCGGGGCCCCAGTGTCCTAGTCCCCGTGGACTTCTCGGCGACGCCCGGTAATGAGCCTCCCGGGTCAGCGGCACCGTCGGGGGTCCTTGGGGACCCCGCAAGCAGGACCTGCCCCCTCAGCCCCATCAGTGACCATAACCACCGCGGGGCCGGGTGTGGCCCCCCAGAGCCACAGACAAGCCCGGTCCACAGGGGGCTGGAAAGTCCCCGCCACCCCCATGTGTCCCCCTGGGGTCCTGGGGGGCAGGAGGAGGGAACAGACAGGAGGAGGGAGCACGGGAGGAGGGGGGAGAGACAGGAGGGCAGCAGAGCTAGAGGGCAGCGGGATGGAGCTGGGCCTGACCGGGGATGTTCCTGTCCCTACAGAACCCTGTGTCCCCCGCGCGGAGCCGAGCTTTGCCGGGGTGTGGCTCCCCTTGGCCAGGGGGCCTGCGAGCACCCCCCGGGTGGCCGCGGCAGGGCTCTCCCTGGGCTGGTGTCGCGTCAGGGCCGCGGGCATCTGGATGGGGCTTCCTTGTGGCCCCGTGGGGGGCTCGCCCAGGAGCTGTCTGGACTCTGGAGACACTTGCTGGCCGGGTGTGGACAGGCCCCAGGTGGGGACAGGCCCCGGGTGGGTTCGTGGCCATTGGTACCATGTCGTTCATGGTCGTCAAGGGACGGCGGACGTAAGAGAGGACCTTGTCGGGGTGGCTCCTGAACCCCAGTGAGCCCTGAGCTGCAGTGACCCCTGCAGCCCCAACCTCTGAACCCCAGTGACTCCTGCACTCCAATGACCCATGGATTCCAGTGACCCATGGACCCCAGTGGCCCCAGACAGCCCAATCAGGCCCTTCACTCCCTTCCCCCATCCCCCCTCCTGCAGGCTCCTCACCAAGGTCCCCTTGCCAGGGTGAGGCGACAGGACCAAGGCTGGTCAACAGCAGAGCCGGGCCCAGTGCTCTGAGCACAGAGCCCGCACCCCAGCCCTGCCCCATCACCCCTTCTCCAGACTTGTCCTCTGGGATGCCCCTGGGGGGCACTGCGGTGACACAGTTGAGGGTGGCCCCATGACCACCAAACTGGTGGGAGTTTTTTCTCCACATCTTCGCCAACATTTGTTGTTGCTAGTTTTTTGAATATGTGCCATTCTCACTGGTGTAAGATGGTATCTCATGGTAGTTCTGATTTGCATTTCCCTGGTTACAGGTGATGTTGAACATTGTTTCATTTGCCTGTTGGCTATTTGCATTTCCACTTCAGAGAAGTTTCTTATTAGCTCTTCTGCCCATGTTTTGACTGGATTATTTTCTTTGTTTTTCTTGAGTCTTTTCAGCTCTTTGTAGATTTTTGTGATCAGCCCTTTATCATTAGCGTTGTGTGCAAAAATGTTCTCCCAGTGGTTGGGGTTTCTCTTTGTTTTGGTTATTGTCTCTTTTGCTGTGCAGAAGCTCTTCAATTGTATGTAGTCCCAGCTGTTGATCTTTGCCTTCACTATCACTGCTTGGGGTGATGAGTCCTTAAAGATGTTGCTGAGGTGCATGTCATGTAGTGTTTCGCCTATATTTCCTTCTATGTATTTTATGGGTTCAGATCTTATGTCTAGTTCTTTAATCCATTTTGAGTTGGTTTTTGTGCATGGTGTGAGGTAGTAGTCAAGCTTCATTATTTTGCATGGAGTGACCCAGTTTTCCCAGCACCATTTATTGAACAAACTTTATTGCTCCAGTGCATAGTCTTTGCTCCTTTGTCAAAGATTAGTTGACCATACATCTGGGTTTTCTATTTGGTTCCATTGATTCGTGTGTCTGTTCTGGTTCCAATACCATGCAGTTTTGATTATTATGGTTTTGTAGTATAGTTTGAAATCTGGGGGAGTGATGCCTCCATTCCCTTCTTTATTTTATTTTATAAGGAGAGCTTTTTCTCTTTTCTTCAGGAGAGCTTTGGCTATTCAGGGTTTTTGGTGGTGCCATATGAATTTCATCAGTATTTGTTCTATTTCTTTGAAGAATGGCATTGAAATTTTTATTGGAATAGCACTGAATCTGTAAATTGCTTTTGAAAGGATGGCTATTTTGATAATGGTAATTCTTCCAATCCGTGAGCAGTGGGTATCTTTCCATTTCTTTGTGTCTTCTTCTATTTCTTTTAACAGTGTTTTATAGTTTTCTTTGTATAGGTCCTTTGCCTCTTTTGTTAGGTTTATTCCCAGATGTTTGATTTTTTTTTTTTTGTTTCAATAATAAAAGCGATGGTTTTCTCGATTTCTTCTTCAGATTTAATGTTTGTGTATAGGAAGGCTACTGATTTTTGCGTGTTGATTTTGTACTCTACTACTTTACTAAACTGATTGATTAGTTTAATTACTTTTTCTGTGGAGTTTTTGGGGTTCTCTATGTATAGTGTCATATCATCTGCAAATAGTGATCGTTTGACTTCTTCTTTTCCTATTTGGATTCCTTGTATGTCTTTTTCCTGTCCTATTGCTCTGGCTAGGACTTCCAGTATTATGTTGAAAAGCAGTGGTGAGAGTGGATATCCTTGTCTTGTTCCAGATCTTAATGGAATTGCTTTCAACTTTTCACCATTGAGAATGATACTGGCTGTTGGCTTGTCATAGATGGCCTTTATGATGTTGAGGTATGTTCCTTGCATCCCGAGAATTTCAAGGGCCTTTATCATAAATGGGTGTTGTACTTTGTCAAAAGCTTTCTCAGCATCTATTGATATTATCATATGGTTTTTATGTTTCTTTTTGCTGATGTGTTGGAATACATTGATTGATTTGCAGATGTTGAACCATCCTTGTGTCCCCAGAATAAATGCTACTTGGTTGTGGTGAATTATCTTATGGATACACTGTTGGATTGTGATAGCTAAGATTTTATTAAAGATTTTTGAATCAGTGTTCATTAGACAGATTGGTCTGTAGTTTTCGTTTTTGTGTTGTCCTTGTTTGGTTTTGGTATTAGTGTAATGTTGGCTTCATAGAACATGTTTGGTATTATCCCTACCTTCTTGATATTTTTTTTTTGGCATAAAACATCAGAAATTCATTGTCTCATACTTCTGGAGGCCAGAAGTCCAAAATTAAGGTGATAACAAAGCCATGTTCTCTGTCATGCTCTGGGAAAGGAACTGCTTCTTGCCTTTCTCATAGCTTTAGGTAGCCTCAACCTCCTGTTGGCTTGTAGGCACATCTCTCTAGTCACATTGCTGCCTTCTCCCTCTGATATCATATCATCGTCCCTCTGTGTGCATCTGTCTCTGTGTTCAGATTTTTTTAATAAAGACATGTGGATTAAGTCCACCTAATGCCTTATTTTAGCTTGAGAATCTCTATAAAGATCATATTTCCCAATAAGGACATATTCTGAGGTACTGGGGATTAGGACTCTAACATATCTTCTTTTTTTTCACATTTGATATGCATTTATTTTATTTTTTTATTTTTAATTTTATTTTTATATTCCCCATACAATTGCAACCCCCTTATTTTGACCCCAATCCCTCCTTTCCCCGCCCCCCAACCCTCATAGATTGTCTCCGGTTCATAGTTGTTGGTTGCTTTTGTTTTTTACTTGACCTACTAAACATAGAGCTACCATATGATCCAGCAATTCCACTCTAGGTATTTACCAAAGGACATGGAAACATCAATTCCAAAGAGCACCTGCACCCCTATGTTTATGGCAGCACTGTTTACAATAGCTAAGCTATGGAAACAACCCAGATGCCCAAAAATACATGACTGGATCAAGACCATGTGGTACATATATACAATGGAATTTTACTCAGCATTCAACTAAGATAAACACATGCAATTTGCAGCAACATGGGTGGCACTGGAAGGGATCATGCTCAGCGAAATAAGCCAGAAAGAAAAAGAAAAATACCGGATGGTCTCACTCATAGCAGGAATCTAGAAAACTTAAATAAGGGACCAGGAAAAAGAATAACTATAAGAAAGTAAACACATTATCAATTTTTTGAAAGAATTTAGAAGGATAGGCACTAATTTATTCTGAATGTTTGGTAGAATTAATTTGAAAATCCATCTGGTCCTGGGCTTTTGTTTTTGGGAAGAGTTTAAATTATCATTTCAATTTCACTGCTTGAAATTGGATTGTTTAGTAGTTCTATTTCTTCTTTAGCTAGCTTTGGGTGACTGCAGAGTTGTAGCAATTTATCCATCTCTTCTAGATTGTTGAGTTTGTTTGTGTATAACTGTTCATATTAGTTTCTGATTATTCTTTTGATTTCTGCTGTGTCTGTTGGGATTTCTCCTTTTGCATTTATGATCCTATTTATTTGTGCTTTCTCCCATTTTTCCTTTGTGAGCCTGGCTAGGGGTTTGTCTATTTCAATTATTATTTTTTTTTTTTAAGAACCAACTTTTGGTTTCATTGATCTTTTTTTTTTCATTTCTATTTCATTTATTTCTGTTTTGATTTTTAGTATTTCCTTTCTTCCACTGGTTTTAGGGTTTTTTGTTTTTCTTTTTCTAGTTCTTTAAGATGTGTGATTAGGTTGTTTCTTTGAGTTATTTCTTGTTTGTTTATGTGAGCCTGTATTGCTGTATATTTTCCTCTTATTACTGCTTTTGCTGTCTCCCACACATTTAGGAAATCGGTGTCCTCCTTGTCATTCAACTCAAAGTATTTTTTTTTAATTTCTTCTTTGATCTCCTCATTAGTCCAGTGGTCTTCCAGTAGTGTGGGTTTCAATTTCCGTGATGTAGAAGGGTTTCTTGCCTTCTTTTTATGGTTTATTTCTAGTTTGATTCCTTCATGGTCAGAGAAGATGTTTGGTATGATTTCAATCTTGGTGTATCTGTGGATGTTTGTCTTGTGTCCCAGTATGTGATCCATCCTGGAGAATGATTTGTGTGCACCTGAGAAAAATGTATACTCAGATTTTTTGGGGTTTAGTGTTCTATAGGTGCCTGTTAAGCACATGAGCTCTAGATCCTTACATAGAGCTTTAGTGTCCTTACTTATTTTTTGTCTCGTTGATCTATCCATTGTTGATAGTGGTGTGTTGAAGTCTCCTACTATATACATGTTTTCTCTGATGTTGGTTTTCAGAGATGATAATAGTTGTCTGATATATTTTGGTGCCCCTTCATTTGGTGAGTATATGTTAATGAGTGATTTCTTCTTGAAGTATTGTCCACTTGATCATGATTTAGAGACCGTCAGGTTCTTTTTTTTTTTACCTTTTTGGGTTTGAAATCTATTTTATCTTATATAAGTATTGCTGTTCGTACCTTCTTTTTTGGTCCGTTTGCTTATAGGATTGTTTTCCATAATTTTATTTTCAGTCTATTTTTTTTTTCTAGAGGCATGTTTTATTTATTTATTTGTTTGCTTTTTTTTTGTTTGTTTGTTTGTTTTGTTTATACATGCAATGGGTACATTCAGAAGCACAGGAGGGTGAGAGAATTCACCAGAGCCAGAGCGGTGAGCAGAGCAGGCAGAAGGACTGAAGTACACTGCTGAGGGGAGCAGCAGGAGGCAGGAGAGGTCTGCGTGCCATGTGGGACCCTCCTCTGGTGGCCGGGGAGCAGCCAGGGATCGAACCGGCGCCACAGAGGCTGTGGGCAGCTTTGCAACACAGCGCTCAACCGCTGCGCCACCGGGTAGTCCCACTTTCAGTCTATTTTTATCTTTTGTAGTTAAATGTGTTTCCTGGAGACAGCAAAAGGTTGGATCTTGTTTCTTAATCCAGCCTGTGACTCTGTGTATTTTTATTGAAGAGTTTAGTCAATTTACATTTAGAGTTAATATTGATATGTTAGTGTCTGTATTACCATTTTGTTTGTTTTTTCTCTGGTTTTATTTATTTTTTAAATAATTTTTTTGGTCTTGTTTCATTCTTATTCATCCCTCTGTTGGTTCTGGCTTTCGGACTCCTTGTAGTATTTTTTGGAGTGGGGGTTTAGAGTTTCGGTCTGTCTGAGAAGATTTTTATTCTTTCTTCATAGAGGAAGGAAAGCTTTGCAGGATAGAGTATCCTTGGTTGGCATTTGTTGTCTTGGAGCCTGTTGACTATGTCCCTCCACTCTCTTCTTGCCCATGGTGTTTCTTCAGAAATGTCTGATGTCAGCCTTATGGGTTTTCCTTTGTACGTTATCTGTTTCTTCCCTCTTGTCAGTGTCATTATTTTTATCTTGTCTCAGATTCTTGGGAGCGTTACTATTATGTCTTGCTGATTTTTTTCTTTCACCGTGGAAGTTTGGTGTTATTTTTGCTTTTTCTACATCTATTTCAACTCCTTCTTCACATTTTGGAAGTTCTCTTCAATTGTTTCCTTGGATATTTTCTCTGTTCTTATGTCTATCTTCTCCCTTTCTGGGATTCCTATAACTCTTATATTTCCTTTCCTCATGGAGTCATATAGTTCCCGAAGTCTTTCTTCAGTCTTTTTCCTTAGTACTTCTCTTTCCTTTTCTGTTTTGAATCTTTTTTTATTTCTGGGTCTTCAGAGTGCTTATTCATTCTTCCATTTCATCTATTCTGCTTTTACTGCTTTTCCCGGAGTTCTTTAGCTCTTCCATTAATCCTTTGATTTCCTGCATTTCTTTCACTTCCCTCTTTAGGGACTCAATTTCATTCTTCTGATCATTGATTATTTTTCCTTTATCATTGTTTTATTACTTCTTTCAGTTTTTTAATCATGGCAATTTTAAATTCTATATCTGGAAGGCTCAGAAGTTCTCCCAAGTCACTGTTGTTGCAATCTGGTGGGTGATTTTCTTTATTCAGTGCATCTTTTCCCTGAGGACTTGCTTGGTTGCTTGTAGTTTTTCTTCTCCCTGCTGCTTGTTTTCTAATTTGTACTATGCATTGGGACACTGTGTCACTGGTACTGGCTGGCATTTTTTGGCCTGCTCTTTCTGGGATGTCGAAAACTGTGGTCCAGTCAAGTCAAAAACTGTTATACCAGAAGTCCAGTAGGGCAGTGGTACTATGAATATGTTAGTGGTTGCTGTCACAGAAAATCTCCTCCTTTGGTATTTGTTTAATTCCAGAGGTGGGTCTTGCAGTCCCACAGACTGCCCTGGCCTTGGCTGGATCACCCACTTGGCTCCAAATCACTGGATCCCCCACCTGGGCTCTGACTGCCTGCCAGACAGGGGCCTGGCTTGTGGGGCTTTTCGGCTCACCTCTGGCTGTGGGGGCAGCACTTTCCCAGTTCCACATAGTCTAGGTGGATTCTGGACGCAAAGATACCTGGTTTAAAATGGCGAGTCAAGAGGGCATTTCCCTGAGCCCATGGTCTAGAAATTAAGAGTTTTAATTCATACAACCTTGAGACATTTCATATTTTATTAAGGTTAATATTTTAATTATGTTGTACAAAGATGGCAAAAATGTTGGCAATGAATAGTCTCAGTATATGTTTATAATGGTCTGATTGAGCTTCTTAATTCAATACATATATTACATTCTTATTATATCCCATAAATTTCATTGACGGGTAAATTATAACAGTATCAACAATTAATTTTAACAAAGTTATTTATCGACAGAAAACATAAATGTGCCAATCATTTGAACAGTTTATAGTATAGCAAGTTGTCAGATCTGAAGTTCAAAGATCAAGATTCTGCCACCTCTTCTACTGTCCCTGGCTGGTCTCCAGATTTCCCTTGTTCCACATGGGACTCTCCTGGGCTGGAGGCAAGGTCAGCCTGACTCACTCCTCACAGGGGAAACTGTTTGAGATTGACCAAATATCTAGTATCCAATTGGAACTACATTTTATCATGAAATATTTGGTGCGAACTTTTCAAAGATCAAGCATCACAGACAGGAAAGCAAAGGTCGATGCAGTCAGCAGAGAGGAGCTGAGGCCAGACAACAGCCACACCCACGGGCATTTCACTTCCCCAAATTATATCTTCTTCAAATCCTTTGCATCTTTATGTCTACACTAAATAATAGTATTATTTTATTGTACACTAATCTGATGAGCTTTCTCATTAGAATATGTCCATAGAAATGCAGACACTCTGGGTAAGAATCCTATGAGGTGCCCACAGGACTTGTCCCCAAATTCCCAGACACCCAGGTAATTAAATAGATGGGGACAATAGTGTGGGGTGATGCTGTGGTGCCATTCCTCAGTGATTTCTGGAAATATTAGAATTGATGTAGGTTACTCTTTTAATTTTGCTTTTATAAATATAACTTGTTAATTTCTCTTATTTGTTCCCAAAAATTCCTATGCTTTACATTTTTGTAATATTTTAAATATTATTTAAAATACTTTAATGTTTAAAAATTTTAAATATTGATGGGTAAATTATAACAGAATCAAAATTAATGTTAGCAAATTTATTTATCGACAGAAAACTTAAAATGACCAATCATTTGAGCACTAAATAATTTAGCAATTTTTCAGCCCAGAAGTTCAAAGATCAGGATTCTGCCACCTCTACTACAGTCCCTGCCTGATCTCCAAATTTCAATATTTAATATTGGGATATTTTAAAATTTTTTCTAAAATATATAAAACTTTATTTAAAAATTTTATTTAAAAGTTTATTTAAAATTTTATTATATAAAATACTAATATTATCTAAAATATTATCTACATTTTTGAACTTATTATTTAAAATATTGTTGTAATATTTTAGTAATCATACTGCACAGGAAAATAACATTCTTATTTCTAAGTGCGTTTATGGTAAATGCCGGCGGCACCCACACCAATGATTCCAGGAGGATCTCTACCACGTCGTCACTTTTGGTCTTTATTGATAGTACATGGTGACTATTCAGATTCTAAATTGTACCCTAAGGCCTTGTTTATGCTATGAAGGACTCACTCACTAAGTATTGGGGCCTCGGCCCCAACAGTGGCCCCTGGTCCCATAAGTGACAGAGAGGGTCAGTGACATTAGAGGGGAAGCCACCTTAGAGACTGGAGATGCTGCCCCAGTGAGAGAACTGCTGACAACTGAGATGAAGCCCAACCATCTCCTTTCTCAGCTGGGACCTAAAGAAATGGAGACCAGCAAAGAGTGGTTGGAAGTTCAGTTCCCTCCAGTATACACAGAATATCAAAGTGCACATAAGGGTTAAAAAGAGGAACAATCAATGCTAATAGAGCATATGAACAGCAGACTATCCTGGCCATCTGAGACACAAGGTAACGTGAGGATATATGTTGCTTATATAATTGTAAAAACATAAAAGGCAGTATAATGTGAAAATTTAAAATAAGTCTCTCATAAAGGGGACATGAAGTCATCTTCTCTATTACATTTTGGTGAGTCTCCTCTTCATCAGCCCCCCCACAGTGGACTTCATGGCTTCATTCCTCAGACTGTATATGACGGGATTAAAGGTGGGGGGCACCATCGTGTAGAACATAGAAATGAACAGGTCAGACATGGACAGGGTCCCTGAGGTTGGCTTCAGATGAGCAAAGAATCCAGTGAAGAGAAACAGCACCACAACCAGCAGGTGGGGAAGGCAGGTTGAGTAGACTTTGGCCTTCCCTTCTGTGGATGGGATATTCCTGACAGCAGAGAAGATGTGGACATAGGAAATGATGATGAAAGTAAAACAGCACAAATCCGTCACTGCACTGATGATAATAGGGACAAGTTCACTCATTAAATTTTCTGAGCAGGAAATAGCTAATAAATGGGAGATGTCACAGAAAAACTGGTGGACCACGTTGGACCCACAGTAGGACAAAGAGAAGTTTCCAGCTATTAGCATGACAGAGATGATGCCCCCAACCAGCCAGGACACAGCTGTCAGCTGCACATACCTGTCCCTACTCATGAGGACCTCATAGTGCAGGGGGTGGCAGATTGCAGCATAGCGGTCAAGGCTCATCACCGTGAGCAGATGAAGCTCTGCACCTCCTGACATAATCACCATGAAGTCCTGGACGACACAGCCTGGGAAGGAGATGGATCTGCTGTGCCTCAGAGAGTTGGCAATGGACTTGGGGACCGTGGCTGAGAGGAGGCAGAGGTCCATGAAAGACAGACTCCTCAGGAAGAAGTACATGGGGGGTGTGGAGGTTCCGGTCCAGGGTGGTGATGAGGACGATGAGCCCGTTCCCCAGCAGGGCACACAGGTAGACCAGGGAGAAGAGCAGTGGGTGCAAGAAGCCCATGGTCCCCTGGGTGGGGAACCCCAGGAGGACGAATTCTGTCACGACGGTGAGATTGTTCACCCTTGGAGCCATCATCTGTGTAATAAATGTGGAGAGGAAAAAATCAGCACCATCCCATTTCCGCACACTGAATATAACTGGGCTTCTCATATGACAATCACACTAGCTTCTCAGCACCCACACCCCTGGTGCTCCTGTGTCTCTACCTCTAGTCATTCTCTGAGGACTGTGTGCTGACAAACTACTATATTTCCAGTTCTTCTGAAAGAGATTTGTGACATTGTCCAAAAAGCTCATGTTAGAAACACTGAGATTGGACACTTCCCCTTCCCCTCAGAAACCGCCAGACTGTCCTCCCACATCTCTCCATAGCCTGCCCAGCATCGCTGTTATTCCTGTTGCTCCCACACCCTCAGACCCTCAGGATCCCGGCTCAGGCATGTCCAGAGCTGACGCCACATCTGAGGAGGAAACTCACTGAACCTCCACCCTCTACCTAGAAACCATCAATCCATGCCCTGCCCTCAAGACACTCACTGTAGAGACCTCCAAAATCTGCACTCGTAGACACTCAGCAGCCATGTGGGTCTGCTAGACTTAAAGGGCCTGATGGGCCGCCATCTTGGGTGCATGGAACTCTGCCCTCCAATACAAGGTCAGGACAGCATGGTAATTTATGCGACCTAAGAGAGTGGAGGATACCAGACCCCGCAGACTCCATTGAAATTAAGCAAGACCAGGAGCTGATAACCCGGAGAAAGGGCTACATAGGGAGGTATGACGGGAAGGCTGGGCCCCAGAGACTGGGCAGTGGGACACCATGTGGATAAGACTGGAAACATGGCAGGCCTGGGGTCTGGTTTCGATTACACCAGTTTGTGGAGTGGAAAAAATATCTGGTCACAGACTCATGTCCCCCTGAAGCACTTGGTGAGTAAACACGTTTTCAGTGTCACCCCCTGCATCTCCAAAGGGTGCTGTGGGATGATGCTACCACTATGCAGGTGGGGTCTGCTCTTTCCCCAGCATCCTGCTCTTAAGGGTGGCTGCACTACCCCCGCTGGTCACTGCAGTGTTGTCAACCCAAACACCACACAGTCCCCAGCACATACGCAGACGCTCATGAAAGGAGTTGTCTTAACATCCACTTCCTGCGATGATGCTTCTCCTGTCACTGGTCACCACACTCCTCCTCTGTGGGCCCTGGCTGTGGGCACTGAGACACCAGATTGTCCCGCTGTGATTTCCCATTAAAGGACCTTCCTCCATCTCTAGTGTCTCCTGCAGAGTCTGCTCCTGGGTCACACCAAAAGGATGGGCTCGTCCACCCCAGGACCTTCCCGGCCCCTCTGTCCCCCTCAGACTCATGCACATCTATGCAGGGAGGAGGCGGCTCCGGAGCTGAGCTGGACGGTCTGTGCGTGTGGCTGTCTCTGCTGGTCCCAGGGTCCCGGGTCCCCCAGGTGTGGGTTTGTTCCTTCCCCCAGGCCCGTGCGTGAGTGGGGACACCTGGACACGGGGCAGCCCTGCCCTCTCTTCTCCTCTCAATCTATCCTCTTCCCCCACTGTGGGGTGGCGGGGGGCAGACCCTGGGGAGGCAGGACTTTTAGAATGTGCTGATATGAAATAAAGTGAAAGGTTCGTAGAAATGACCCAGATGTTTGAAGAACAAAAGGGATCAGTTTAGGACATGCTGTCATCAGGGGCCTGGGATTCTTCTGAATGACCTAAAACATAAATGTCTCATGACAAATTTAGCTGTGACACATCTCTGCCCCTGGCCCTGATCAGATACTGGGACTCCTGCATGCCACAGTGTCAGGGAGTGATGAGGTCAGATCCCCCCAAAGCCCGTGTCCAGTAACAGACACAGCCGGGGCCGTGCCATGTGTTGAGAGAAAGATCCGTCTCCCCAGAGGCTGCCTCAAACCCCTTGACTGTCGCTCCCCTGACACCGCGGCCTGCTGGCCACAGACAGTCTGACACCCCTGTCCTCAGAGCAGCTCCACACCAGCAAGGGGTTTGCTCCCCATGAGAGGGACCCCGTGTCTGCTCCAGGTGTCCACTCCCTGCCCCCCCAATATCCCCCAGCCCTCCCGTCCCCCGGGCAGGAGAGGACATTTGGGTCTGGAGGGAACTGGCTCCTCTGAGCATGGGACCCACTGCGGCCCGTAGCCAGGCCGGGCTCTTCACAGCCCCATCCCCGCCAGCAGTGTCCCTTGACTCTCCCGTGAGTCCCCCCATGGCTGCACGTCCCTGACTTTCATGGCTCTTTCACTTTCTAGACACACTCACTGCGCTCCACACTCACATCACAGTTCCAAAGCAATAACCATCCTATGCCATGTGATGCACCATAAGTGAAAATCCTCTCATATGATAAGTGTACTAAAAAGTCAGTATCGTTTGAGCTCCTTAAATTAAGAATAAATTATTTTCTGTCATTGAGACTCACCCCAGGATGATCAGTTATGGGACACTGAGCAACTTGTGCTCATTTAGAATCCATTAGTTTTCATTATTTACAAAATGAATATTTATCTGCTATGCTTTCTCAAGTCTAAAATGAAGCTTAAGTTTTTAAACTTTCAAGTCTGAAAAGATTCTGTGTATATGGCCAGTGGCAGGTACCTGCAGTCTGGGGGGGAAGTTCCCGCTGCTGTGGCCTGTCTCTCCTGAGGTTGTCCCCATGGTGTGGACAGAGGGCGTCCTTGCCTCTCACTCCATGGTCGGGCCTCGTGGGGAGCCTCAGAGCACTCATAGGATGTTGGACCCCGTCCTGCGCTGCCTCATGGACAGAGCAGGGCCTCAGGGCTGGGCTATTTGAGCTCTGGAGCTGGTGTCCGTGTGTTGGACACTGTCCAAGATCCTTCTGTAAAGTGACTTTATTCCAGGGGGACAAGTGCCCTTTGTGAGTTGACTGTCTTAATTGGCATCATCCTGTGGCACAATCAGCGGGTAATTGGAGCACTGAGTGTGTCAGAGGCAGTTTGTTGGTGGTTTGCACCTGTGTGGGGAGGAATGTAATTCATTCCCTTTCCAGGCTCCATCAGACTCCACTGACGCAGGTGCAGTCCCCATCCTAAGAACACGTGTTGAGGAGGGAGCTGGAAAGTCACCGTCCCCACTGTGTGTCCCTCATGGGGAGACCTGGGCAGCTTGGTGTGAGGCAAAGTGAGGAAACTGTGGAGGCAGCAAGGAAGGGAAGACATGAAGGAAGGAAGGGGCGAGGGAGGGAGAGTGAGGAGGGGGGACAAGGAGAAACTCAGCAGAAGGGATTGGCCAGGGGATGAATACACAGTCATCTGAGGAAGTGATTTATTCTTGTCGCTTAAAACCTGTTTATTCATGTAATTATGTTCTGTTTTCTGCGATTGCGACTCTGCATTTAAATTATAATAATTATTATATGTTTGAATAATTATTCATTTATCCTTAACATATAGGAGTGATTATTGGGGCTTCTGTACATGCGGTCATGTTAGTTGAGTTTCACTGTCACGATTATGGTGACTTCATATATTTGGAAAAAGTCAATTAATCCATTTTGAGGTTTTTTTTGGGGTATCTGTTGGGAGACAGTGATGTAGTTTCATTCTTTTGCATGTGGCTGACCAGTTTTCCCAGCCCCATTTCCACACTCTCCTTGTTGCATTCATACTCTTGGCTCCTCTGTCGTACAGTAACTGTCCACTTGATGTGTGGTATTCCTGGGTTCTCATTATATTCCAGAGGTCTGTGTGTCTGTTTTTGTCCCACTACCATGCTGTTTTAACTATTATAGCTTTATTGTATAGATAGATGTCTGGTGGTGTGATTCCTCCATTTTCCTCATTTTTGTCAGGATTGTTTTGTCTGTTTGGTGTCTTTTGTGGTTCCATATGCATTTTGGTAATTTTGTTCCATATCTTTGAAGATGCTATTGAAGTTCTCATTGGGGTTACCTTGAGTCTGTACATTGCTTAGGGTGGGATGGCCTTTTGACAATGTCAATTCTTGTAATCATTGAAAAGGGAATATATTTCCATTTCTTTGCATTTTCCAGATCTTTAACTATATCTTACAATTTTCTTTGTGTAGAGCCTTCACCACTTTTGCTAGGTTTGCTCCTAGGTTCTTTTATTTTTTATGTATTTATTTATACAAGAACCGGGGTATGGGCCAGATGAGTGGGAGGGTGAGAGGAGTCACCAGAGACAGAGCAGGGAACAGAACAGCCGACTGATGAAATACACTGCTGAGGGGAGCAGCGGGGAGACAGGAGTGGTCTGCCGCACCATGTGGGACACTTGATGGCCGGCCAGGATCGAACAGAGCTGCAGAGGCTGTGGACAGCTTCACAGCACAGCACTCAACTGCCTGCACCACTAGGGGAGGCCCTGCTCCTAGGTGCTTAATTTTGTGACTGCAATAGGATTGATTTCTTAATTCTTTCCTCTTCTGCCTCATTTTTTTTTTTTTGCATATAGGAAGGTAACTGATTTTCATGTGTTGATTTTGTAACCTTCCAACTTAACTGAAATGGTTTATTGTTTTAATTAGTTTTTGCATGGAAATATGAGATATTGATCTAGTTTCACACAATTAATCTTGAGAATGGAGCGAGGAATATACACTGGAGCAAGTGAAGAGCCTTCAATAAGTGGGGTTGGGAGAACTGGGTGGTAACATTCAGAAGAATGAAACCAGATATATTGAGAGATCTTAGTGTACATAATCATGCTATCCACAATAGTTTTAATTGTGAATAAATGGGAATGAATTTGAATTCCTACAATGTTGAGACAGTTAATGTTTTATAAATTTAAATATTTTAGTTATGTAATACAAACTTGGCAAAAATGTTGGCAATTAATATTCTCAGTATAATTTTTATAATGGTTTAATTCAGTTTCATAATTCGGTATGCATATCGAATTCTCATTGCATCCCATCACTTTTATTGACCAGTAAACGATAAGAGAATAAAGGATTAATATTCACAAAATTATCTATGGGCCAAAAAAATAAAGTTAATAATGACTGTCATTTACAAGTTGTCAACCCAGAAGTCCAAATATCGAGATATTGCCATTTCTTCTAACCATTCCTGGCTGCCTCCAAATTTTTATTGTGCCCACCTGGAACTCACCTTGGCCAAAGGCAAGATCAGCCTGACTTGCTTCTCACAGGGTGAATGTCTGAGAATGAATTAAATATCTGATATCCAATTGGAACTACATTTTATCATGGAATTTTTGGTGTGAAATTTTGAAATATTGGACATCACAGATGGGGATATCGATGGAGTCAGCAGAGAGAATCCGTAGCCAGCGACACACACCGGGCATTTTATCTTCCCAAATTTAAATCTTCTTAATATTCTTTTAAGATTTATTTCTTTATTTATTTATACAAGCACTGGGTACAGTCAGATGTGCGGAGGGTGAGAGGATTCACCAGAGTAGAGTGGGGAGTAGAACAGGCAGACCGATGAAGTACACTGCTGAGGGGAGCAGCGGGTGGCAGGAGAGGTCTGTGCGCCATGTGGGACCCTCACTGGGGCTGGGGATCGAACCGGCGCTGCAGAGGCTGAGGGCGGCTTTGCAGCCCAGCGCTCAACCGCTGCGCCACCAAGGAGGCCCTTCTCAATATCCTTTGCATGTCTTTATGTCTACACTGAATGATGGTGTTATATTAATGCACACAAATCCCGTAATTTTGTCATTTAGACCCGTACTGGGAAACTCGACCCTCTGGGGTAGAGCCCCACGGCGAGGTCCCTCGGGATACTGTCCTGGTCTCCACAGCAGAGAAAAATGAGCAGATGGGGACAAACACGTGCAGGTGTGGGGCGAGGCTGCGGGGCCATCCTCCGCGATGTCTGGAGACACTAGACTACGAGGAGGCTGGGATTTCTGCTTTTGCTGTTATACTTAACAAAATTACATCCTCTTATTTGTCCCCCGACATTCCACCTAAAACATTTTTGCAATGTTTTCGTCATCCTGCTGTACGCGCAGTGAACAGCTTTTGCAGCTGCTCCTTCCTTGCCCTGGGCCTGGAGTGCAGAGGCACCGCGCAGGGAGAGCGAGGGAAGCACAGCCAAAGCAGCAGCAGCCGTGGGGTGGGGGGGCAGCGCCCTGCGGGAGGGTGGGTGGCGCGGTGTACCTCCAGTCACCCGCTGGCCCTTGGGCACCTCGCAGCACGCATGGGACCTGCGCGCTGACAGCAGCCTGGCCTGGGAAACATGACTGGAGAGCGACCCGCCCCACCCTGCGTGGGCTCCTTGGTGCGGGACGAGCAGGTGTCCACCGTGTTCAGGTGCTGCCCCCGCTCAGCTTCTGCACTCCCGCCTCGTGACCTGGCTTCATGGCTGCAGACATTGGGCCCAGGGAGGGGCAGCCGCACGCAGAATGCAGAGAGGACATGGTTCCGCTATGCGACTGTGGCCCCAAACAGCTCCAGGTCAGCTGGAAGCGCACGGGAGGGTCAGCGCGAGGCCTGGCAGGGCCCCGTGTGCCCCCAGATGGGCGGGCGGGGCTACAGAGCGGCGGTAGAGGCCCGGGCCATGTGTGGTTGGGGTGTCTCTTTCTGTGCTGGGTTTGCAGGTTTTGCGTATTTTGGACACTCACCTTGTCAGGCATGTGATGTGCACAATCATCTCCCAGTGCAGGGGCCCATTTGGGGGATGGCTTCTTCTGAGGCACAGAAGCTCTCTGGTGTGTGGGGGGCACTTGTTCCTACGTGCCCTTGTTCCCTGGTCCTTGGCGTGTTTCCCCAAGCTCATCCGTGGGGTAGATTTGCAGTGAGGCAGTACCCAGGTGTGCCTTCTGTTATCTTAAGGCTTCATCTAATGCAGATTTTTAATCCATTCCAAATTGTTCAACTGCACTAATAAGGAAAATAGAAATCCAAACTGTAATGAGTTGTCACCTGTGAGAAGGGAAGGAAATAAAGGGCCTCTCACATCTGATGCCAAAAGGCGTGGAGATGTCTTCAGATGATGGAAACAGAGCTCCCACAGGTTGGACCAACCTCTGCCGGGTGTTATCCCAGATGCACAGACTCTACAGTGCAGACCACGTACACCTGTGTTCACAGCTGTACTGACCACTGTTGCTGGCCATGGCCCCAACCCAAGTGTGGTGCACAGAAGAGTGAACAAACAACGTGGGTCCACACTCAGTGGAATACTGCACAGCTATTAAAAAGTTGAGCCCATGCCCTTTGGGACCAAAGGTGGACATTGAGCTGCATATGCTAGTGAGATAAGTCACAAAGTGAAAGACAATGGTGGTCTCACCCATCTGTGGAAGATAATATAAAAATTCAATAACTGAAAAAGTATAGTGGCAAACAGCAAACGGAAATGTTGGACTGAGTTCAAAACTTTGCTCATTACCAGACTGCCGGGGACCAGCCTCCAGCAAAATGTCATGTCAGGGGTTCCTGAAAGGATTGAGACGGCCTCGGTGACCTGTGAGGGTCTGAAACTTAAGGGCTGAAGGGAAAGGGATGAGGTAGTGAGGAGACACTAACACTTGGATGAGGTGCAAGTATCTTCTTCCGAAAGACTCAGCAGTTCTTTATTTATTCATTTTAGTAAGCAGAAAAAAAAAAAATACATGTCATGTGTAAAGCAGAAACAGTTAGTGTATTTTATTCCCATGAACTACTGGGTCCTACGGGTCCCAGCTAGATGGTAGCCTTCAAGGTTAATAGATAAAAAAGCAGACCTAACACTAAAACTTATTTTTTCAGCTAGACAATTATCTAAGACAGTGGATAGCCGCCAGTGCATCCCTATCAGCTAAAGCCTAAGCATCAAAAGACTATTTCATTCACATGGCCTTCAGTCAGAGACCAGCTGCTATTCAGCTATCAGAACTTTTTCTACCTACAAACTTCTTAACACAGTTAACTTCATTTAAAAAACTAAGAAACTTCTAAATAAAAAGGAAACTTCTAAAAAAACAAAAGAAGCATTTACTATAATTGTTATGCTGGATTGCTTGTCAGATATATACAATAAATTGTCTCCCATTGTTAATTGGGCCGAATTGTGTAGTAACTAATTTCTAAACAGGTAATTTCTCATGCCAATTGCTTGCAGTCTGCTGATAGATACAATTTATAGCCTAATGTACTTTTTGGGAAATTTTGTCTCTCTTTATGACCAAGAACAAAAATGAAGGAATGTCAGATCTTCAGCCCACAGTGTGAGGCACAAGGAATCTTCAGCCCCATGGTATGAGGCCCTTTACCTTTGGCCCCACGGTCTGAGGCCCTTTACCTTCGCTGCTTGCCAGTGTCTTATCTGGCTGGGGCATCAAGGCCTCTAGCAGCACCAGACGGAACCAGGGAGGAGATAGGAGTGTGGACAGAGGGACTAGGCACTGCAGGGCATTTAGTAGATTCTGAGTGGACACCGGTGCGTGTGGGGAAGTGAAAAGTGACCCATGGTGAAAACAGTACAGAGAGTAAATGTCATCCTTGATAAGAACAAATAACAAATTAACGTTACATTTCGATGAAACACTCATGGTAAAGATCCCTTCTCAACAGACACTGGATTTGTTCAAAGGAAAAACAGAAAATACATTAACAGGAATCTGACCAGGGAATGATGTCATATCCCAAGTGATGGCACCTGTGATCTCATACTATCACTGAAATGAATATTACTTGGAGTGATTTTCTTTCTTTTTCCCACAGATTCATTTTTTAAAAAGATATATTATGCATACAATAACTGGGGTACAGGCCAGATGTGTGCAGATGTGAGAATATTCAGCAGAGACTTAGTAGGGAGCAGAACAAGCAGATATACTGAAATATACTGCTAAGGGGTGCAGCGGGAGAGCCAGGAGAGGTCTGTTGCACCATGTGGGTAGCTCCCTGGCCCGGGATTGAACTGGTGCTTCAGTGGATGCAGATAGCTTCATAGGTAGTATCTTAACCCTTTGCACCACCAGGGAGGCCCCTAATTTGTGTGATTTTCTAACTGACATTTATTTTTATTTTTTAAAAATATTTTTTTGTATTTATTTTTTTAGAGGCATGTTTTATTTATTTATTTTGTTTGTTTGTTTGTTTTGTTTATTTATACATGCACTGGGTACAGTCAGAAGCACAGAGGGTGAGAGAATTCACCAGAGCCAGAGCAAGCAGAAGGACTGAAGTACACTGCTGAGGGGAGCAGCGGGCAGCAGGAGAGGTCTGCGCGCCATGTGGGACCCTCCTCCAGTGGCCAGGGAGCAGCCGGGGATCGAACCAGCACCGCAGAGTCCGCGGGCAGCTTCACAACCCAGTGCTCAACCGCTGCGCCACCAGGGAGGCCCCTAACTCATGTTTAAATCTGAAATTTGAATGGACTACTCAGGTTTTGTGGTTAACTACACATATTATTATAAGAAATATTTTTATGGACAAATATGTGATAAT
This sequence comes from Talpa occidentalis, assembly GCF_014898055.3. Taxonomy (NCBI): domain Eukaryota; kingdom Metazoa; phylum Chordata; class Mammalia; order Eulipotyphla; family Talpidae; genus Talpa; species Talpa occidentalis. The sequence continues at coordinate 5,238,576 of NW_023601851.1, read as the reverse complement.
CAATCAGGAGAGTTTGGAGACACAGTGACCTGTTCCAGAGAAAGTACTTGAGAGCAAGAACAACAAGCCCAGATCACATTCTCAGGGTTAGGGAAACAATAATACTGAGTGCAGATGTGTAGAATGAACAAATATTGCCAGGCTTTATTTTGCATGATGTTTTACATAATAAAAAAATAACATAGTTCCCATGTAGAAGAATACTGGGCTTAAGTGTAATCTACAAGAAGGATGAGAAGAAGACCTGGTATAGGATCAAGTTACAATCTGGAAAAATAAGGAACCTAAAAATAAATACAACAATTAAAATTATAATTTTTTTAAGTAGAAATGCAGTTCTTCCAAAGTAATTCCAATAAGTTTACTTTTGAAAATTCCACATCAAGGGAGTGTTAGTTACATTAGCATCAAAACAGGACATCATAAAAAATTAATGTTCCCATCAATTTCAGGATTCAATCACAGATTCCGACTAACCAAGGAACCTCCATCCTTCCATCTCTGGCAGAGTCAAGTGTGGTTTCCCTTTGTCCTGTGAGCAGGAACATGAACTTCTCCTAGAGGAAAATGCTCTGTTAGATATTCTGAGGGGACCTCCCTTGGTGGCACAGTGGTTGAGCGCTGGGCCCCGAAGCAACCTGCAGCCACTGAAGTGGCGGTTTGATCCCTGGCCCCCGGCAAAGGTCCCACATGGCGAAACAGACCTCTCCTGCCGCCAGCTGCTCCCCTCAGCAGTGAACTTTGTCGGTCTGCCTGTTCTGCTCCCCGCTCTGGCTCTGGTGAATCCTCTCACTCTCCCACACTTCTAACTCGACCCAGTGCTTGTATGTATAAATAAATATACAAATAAACAAACAAACAAACAAATAAATAAATAAATCTTAAAAAAAACAAACACACTTGAGAGGCCAAGTTCATCAGCATTTAAAAAAAAACGAAATTGTGAGGGATGGTGGGACCCCACTGTCTGTCTCCCTCCACTGCACAAAGATGGGCCTCTCAGTGGAGACACACATCAGCTGTGGGAACCGAGTGCCCAGGACTGGGATCTCGTGACCGTGTGCTCTCAAGGACTACCCCTTTTACCACTGCTTCATTTTTGTAAAGTTGGTGATGCCTGAGTTCTAGAACATTCTTTCTACACCAAATAGATGTTTTTCACCATGAGCTGGTTTCAGTCAATGCATACCATGTAGGGAGGGGTTGGGGAAAGGATTGTATTATTTTAGGAAACAGGATTTTTTTGTTTTTTTTTTTAAGATTTATTTATTTATACAAGCACTGGGTACAGTAAGAAGCGCAGGAGGGCGTGAGAATTCACCAGAGTCAGAGTGGGGAGCAGAGCAGGCAGAAGGACCGAAGTACAATGCTGAGGGGAGCAGCGGGCAGCAGGAGAGGTCCGTGCGCCATTTGGGACCCTCCTCCGGTGGCTGGGGAGCAGTCGGGATCGAACCAGTGCTGCAGAGGCCGCGGGCAGCTTCTCAACCCAACATTCAACCACTGCGCCACTGGGGAGGCCCAACAGGAGTTTATGGAAGAATATGATAATATAAATTTCTGGAAAAGGAAAAAAATTCCAATGCAAGAAGCCTATGCTTTATAAATGATGACATGTTAAGAGTTAGAGGGGAAAAGCTGAATTAATGAGGAGTTATAATTTTACATTATGAAATCTCATCTTAGAGTATTTGCCATTTACCAGACTCCCACAGCCGTCTTCATGGTTGGTTCCTCAGACTGTATATGACGGGTTAAAGGTGGGGGGCACCACCCGTGTAGAACATAGAAATGACCCGGTCAGACATGGACGGGGTCTCTGAGGTTGGCTTCAGATAAGCAAAGCATGCAGTGGAGAGAAACAGCACTACAACCAGCAGGTGGGGAAGGCAGGTGGACTAGGCCTTGGCCTTCCTGTCTGTGGATGGGATCTTCCTGACAGCAGAGAAGATGTGGACATAGGAAATGATGATGAAAATGAAACAGCAGATAGCCCAGACCACACTAATGAGAATGCAGACAATTTCGTTCATCAAATTTCCTGAGCAGGAAATAGACAATAACTGGGGTACATCACAGAAGAACTGGTGGACCACGCTGGACTCACAGTAGGACAAGGAGAAGGTTCCAGCTGTGTGCATCACAGCATCGAGACCCCCACCCAGCCAGGACACAGCTGTCAGCTGCACACACCTGTCCCTGCTCATGATGACTCGTCATAGTGCAGGGGGGTGGCAGATGGCAGCATAACGGTCAAAGCTCATCACCGTGAGCAGATGAAGCTCTGCACATGATGACATAATCACCATGAAGACCTGGACTACACAGCCCCGGAACGTGATGGAGCTGCTCTGCCTCAGAGAGTTGGCAATGGACTTGGGACTGTTGTGAGATGAGGCAGAGATCCGTGAATGACAGACTCCTCAGGAAGAATGTACATGGGGGTGTGGAGGTGCCGGTCCAGGGTGGTGATGAGGACGATGAGCCCATTCCCCAGCAGGGTGCACAGGTAGACTAGGGTGAAGAGAA
>NW_023601851.1:5201440-5235950 GCF_014898055.3 Talpa occidentalis | reverse complement strand
AGGCTCTCCAGGGTGGGGAGGGGCTGGGCATGGTCACATTTCACTGGGGTGTGCCATGGACAACCTCTGGGAGTGTGTGCTGGGCGGAGATGCTGGGGCCTGGGAAGGAGTGGGAGCCAAGGGCCTGGATTGGGTTGTTGGGGAGCTTTTTTTTTTACTTTTTAGACAAATAAGACATTCTAATTTGTTCAAGTTTTTTGGGGACAGTTGAAATTTTCAAGTTTCAACAATTTTCAGGACTCATGTGGATAATGTAATAAATGACATATTTATATGAGTGAGAATAATAATGAGTTAAATAAAAACAACAGACTTGGTGAGGGACTTTAGTGTCCATAGAACTGAAAGGATAATTATGTAGAAAATACATTATTATCTTGTATTGATAACCATTCTATTTTCCATATTGGAAGAATTAAGACTTTGTTTCTCTTTCCTCTTTTATACAGATGACGTCTCCAGGGGTGACCAATCTTCATGGCCATGACAGAATTCGTACTCCTGGGGTTTCCCCACCCAGGAGACCATGGGCTTCTTGCATCCGCTGCCCTTCTCCCTGGTTTACCTATGTGCCCTGCTAGGGAACGGGCTCATCTTCCTCATCACTACCCTGGACCAGCACGTCCACACCCCCATGTACTGCTTCATCTCAGCCACGGTCCCCAAGTCCATTACCAACTCTCTGAGACACAGCAGTTCCATCTCCTTCCCGGGCTCTGTACTCTAGGTCTTCATGATGGTTATGTCAGCAGCTAAAGAGTTGCACCTGCTCACGGTGATGAGCCTTGACCGCTATGCTGCCATCTGCCACCCCTACACTATGAGGTCATTATGAGCAGGACAGGTGTGGCGCAGCTGAGAGCTGTGTCCTGGCTGGTGGGGGTCTCGATGCTGTAATGCACACAGCTGAACCTTCTCCTTGTCTACTGTGGGTCAGCATGCTCCACGAGTTCTTCTGTGATGTCCCCCAGTTATTGGCTATTTCCTGCTCAGGAAATTTGATGTAGCAAATTTGTTCCCCTTCTCATTAGTGTGGTCTGGAGTATCTGATATCTTATTTTCCTCTCATTTCCTATGTCCACATTCTTCTCGCTGTCAGGGAGATCCCATCCACAGATGGGAAGGCCAAGGCCTACTCCACCTTCCTTCCCCACCTGCTGGTCGTGGTGCTGTTTCTCTCTGCTGGGCTCATTGCTTATCTTGAATCCGACCTCAGAGACCCTGTCCACATCTGACCTGGTCATTCCTATGTTCCACACGATGGTGCCCCCCACCTTTGATCCCGTCATATACAGTCTGAGGAACCAAGCCTTGAAGATGGTTGTGGGGAGACTGATCAATGGCCAGTACTCCAAGATGTGAGATATCGAAATCTAAAATTATAACCTCTCATTAATTCAGCTTTTCTCCCCTCACACTTAGCATATTATTCATAAAGAATAAATTTCTTGAATTAGGATTATTCCTTTGTCCCAAATTCATATTCTCATATTCTTCAATAAACCCTGCTTCCTAAAATTTCCTGAAATTCTTTGCCAACCGTCTCCCTGTGTTTTTTCATAAACTGAATCCAGCTCATGGTTAAAAACATTAATTTTCTGTGGAGAAGAATGTTCTTGAACTCACATATCATCAACCTTTACATGAAATGAAGCAGTTGTAAGTGGGGGGTCTGTTCTTTGGAGCACAAGTTCATGGGACCCCGGTCCTGGGCACTCAGTCCCCACAGCCTGTTTGTGTCTCCATTGGAGGGGTCCAGTCCCTGTGGAGGGGAGGGGAGCACAGTTTAGTGTTGGACCCACATCCCTCACGATTCCTAATGGGGTGTCTTCCTCTAGGAGAAGGTCATGTTTTCTGCTCACGGACAAGGGAAACCACACTTGACTCTGCCAGAGGTGGTAGGATGGAACCTTCCTTGGTTCATAGGAATCTATGACTGAAACCTGGAATTGATGGAATATCAATTTCTATGATGCCTGTTTGGATGCCAATGTGACTGCACCCCCTCGATGTGGTGTTCCAAAAGTAAAGTTATTTGAATTATTTTGAAGAACTACATTTTTACTTAAAATTTGTAATTTTAATTTGTTATTATATTTAGGTTCCTTTAGTTTTCCATCTTGTATCTTGATCTAGACTAGATTCTTCTTCCATTTTCTTATAGATTACACTTAAGTTCAATTTTTTTTTATACTTGGGAACTATTTTTTTATTATTATGTAAAACATCATGCAAACTAAAGCCTGGCGATACTTGCTGATTTTTTTTTTATAATCCTACATATCTGCACTGCATGTACGGAGGGTCTCACATTGTTCCCTAACACTGAGAATGTGAGCTGGGGTGACATTCCTCCTCTCCGGAGCAGGTCACTGTGTCTCCAAGCTCTCCTGACCAATGAGCACATATTGTCCATGAAACTATTTATGATAATAAAATGTAGTTAATCACAAGACATGACTTATCCATTCAAATTTCAGAATGAAACCTGACTTAGAAAATCACTCACAGTAATATTCGCTTCAGGGATAGCATGAGAGCACAGTGCCCATACCTTGGGATATGACATCATTCCCTGGTCAGATTCCTGTTAATTTTCTATTTCTCCTTTGAACAAATGCAGTGAGTGTCTGCTGAGATGGGATCTTTACCATGAGTGTTTCAGCACACCATCACATTACTTTGTTATTTGTTCTTATAAAAGGAGGACACATATTTACACTTTTTACTGTTTTCACTTTTTACTGTGGGTCACTTTTCACTCACCCACCTGCAAAAGTATCCACTCAGAATCTACTAAGTGCCTTGCAGTGCCCGCCCTGTCCATGCACAGTCCTGTCTTCTCCCCATTCCCTCTCCCTGTTCTCTCCGATAATGAGCAAAGCTTTGCACTCAGTCTAACATTTCCTTTTGCTGTTTGCCTCTATATTTTCTCAGCTATTGGTGTTTTTATATTATAATCCACAGACGGGTGAGACCAGCCAATATCTTTCACTTTTTGACTTATTTCACTAGCATAAGCATCTCAAGGTCCACCTTTGGTCCCTCAGGGCACTAGTTCACATTTTTAATAGCTGTGTAGTATTCCATTGTGTGTGGACACACATTATTTATTTATTCACTCCACTGTGCATAGCTACTGGTTTGGATCCATGGCCAGCAACAGTGGTCAGTGCTGCTGTGAACACAGGTGTGCGTGGTGCATCAGAGAGTCTGCACATCTGGGACAAATACCTGCAGAGGTTGGTTCAACCTGTGGTTGTTCTGTTTTCATTGTCTGAAGACAAGTCCAAGCTGTTTTCCCAGCAGAGGTGAGAGGCCCTTTCTCTCTCTCCCTCCCCTCCTTGCTGTATCCAGTCTCTAGCTTGGTCCCTTCTCACCACGATCAAGTAGGATTCATTCCAGGGACACAGGGATGGTTCAACATCTGAAAATCAATCAACATTATCCAACACATCAACAAAAAGAAGTATAAAAACCATGTGATAATATCAATAGATGCTGAGAAAGCTTTTGACAAAGTGCAACACCCATTCATGATAAAAGCCCATGAATTTCTTGGGATACAAAGAAGATACCTCAACATCATAAAGGCCATCTATGACAAGCCAACAGCCAGTATCATTCTCAGTGGTGAAAAGCTGAAAGCATTTCTATTAAGATCTGGAACAAGACAAGGATGTCCACTCTCACCACTGCTTTTCAATATAATACTGGAAGTCCTAGCCAGAGCAATAAGTCAAAAGAAATACATACAAGGATTCCAAATAGGAAAAGAAGAAGTCAAACCATCACTATTTGCAGACGATATGATAATATACATAGAGAACCCCAAAAACCCCACATAAAAACTAATTCAACTCATCAATCAGTTCAGTAAAGGGGCAGGATACAAAATCAACATGCAAAAGTCAGTATCCTTTCTATACACAAACAATAAATCGGAAGAAGAAATAAAAAAAAATCCCTTTTTTTTGTTTTGATAATAAAAGGGGTGGTTTTTTTGATTTCTTCTTCTTCAGATTTATTGTTTGTGTATAGGAAGGCTACTGACTTTTGCGTGTTGATTTTGCATCCTGCCACTTTACTGAATTGATTGATGAGTTGAATTAGTTTTTCTGTGGAGATTTGGGGTTCTCTATGTATATTATCATATCATCTGCAAATAGTGATAGTTTGACTTCTTCTTTTCCTATTTGGATTCCTTGGATGTCTTTCTCTTGTCTTATTGCTCTGGCTAGGACTTCCAGTATTATATTGAAACGCAGTGGTGAGAGTGGACATCCTTGTCTTGTTCCAGATCTTAATGGAATTGCTTTCAGCTTTTCACCATTGAGAATGATTCTGGCTGTTGGCTTGTCATAGATGGCCTTTATGATGTTGAGGTATGTTCCTTGTATCCCAAGAATTTCAAGGGCTTTTATCATGAATGGGTGTTGCACTTTGTCGAAAGCTTTCTCAGCATCTATTGATATTATCATATGGTTTTTATATTTCTTTTTGTTGATGTGTTGGATAACGTTGATTGATTTTCGGATGTTAAACCATCCTTGTGCCCCTGGAATGAATCCAACTTGGTCGTGGTAATTATCTTATGGATACATTGTTGGATTCTGATAGCTAAAATTTTATTGAGGATTTTTGCATCAGTGTTCATTAGGGAGATTGGCCTATAGTTTTCCTTTTTTGTGTTGTCCTTTTTCAGTTTTGGTATTAGTGTAATATTGGCTTCATAGAACGTGTTTGGTATTGTCCCTTCCTTCTCAATTTTTTGAAAGAGTTTGTGAAGGATAGGCACTAATTCGTCTCTGAATGTTTGGTAGAATTCATTTGTAAATCCATCAGGTCCTGGGCTTTTGTTTTTGGGGAGGTTTTTGATTACCATTTCAATTTCGCTGCTTGTAATTGGTCTGTTTAGGTGTTCTATTTCTTCTTTATCTAGCTTTGGTGATTGTAGAGTTGTAGGAATTTGTCCATCTCCTCTAGATTGTTTGAACTTGTTTCCATATAACTGTTCATAGTAGTTACTGATTATTCTTTTGATTTCTGCTGTGTCCGATGTGATTTCTCCTCTTTCATTGATGATCCTGTGTATTTGTGCTTTCTCCCTTTTTTCCTTTGTGAGCCTGGCTAGGGGTTTGTCTATTTTATTGATTTTTTCAAAGAACCAGCTCTTGGTTTCATTGATCTTTGGATTGTTTTTTAGTTTCAATTTCATTTATTTCTGCTTTGGTTTTTATTATTTCTTTTCTTCTACTGGTTTTGGAGTTTTTTTGTTGTTCTTTTTCTAGATATTTGAGCTTCGAGATTAGGTTGTTTCTTTGAGTTCTTTGTTGTTTCTTGATGTGAGCTTCTATTGCTATATATTTTCCTCTTATTACTGCTTTTGCTGCATCCCATACATTTAGGATATTGGTGTCCTCCTTGTCATTGAATTCAAAGAATTTTTTAATTTCTTCTTTGATCTCCTCATTAGTCCAGTGGTCTTCCAGTAGTGTGGCTTTTAATCTCCACGAGGTAGGATAGTTCCTTGCCTTCTTTTATGATTTATTTCTAGTTTGATGCCTTCGTGGTCAGAAAAGATGGTTGGTATGATTTCAACCTTGGTGTATCTGTTGATGTTTGTCTTGTGCCCCAGTATGTGATCGATCCTGGAGAATGATCCATGTGCGCTTGAGAAAAATGTGTACTCCGTTTTTTTTTGGGTTTAGTGTTCTATAGATGTCTGTTAAGCCCAAATGCTCTAGGTCCTTATTTAGAGCTTTAGTTTCTTTACTTATTTTTTGTCTTGTTGATCTATCCATTGTTGATAGTGGTGTGTTGAAGTCTCCCACTACGTATGTGTTTTCTCTGATGTCTGTTTTCAGAGAGGACAACAGTTGTCTGATATATTTTGGTGCTCTTTCGTTTGGTGAGTATATGTTAATGAGTGTTATTTCTTCTTGAAGTATTGTCCCCTTAATCATAATGTAGTGACCATTGGGGTCTTTTTTAATTTTTTTGAGTTTGAAGTCTGTTTTATCTGATATAAGTATAGCTGTTCCTGCTTTCTTTTTTGCCCCATTTGCTTGTAGGATTGTTTTCCATCCTTTGACTTTGAGCCTATTTTTATCTTTCGTAGCTAAATGTGTTTCCTGGAGACAGCAAAAGGTTGGGTTTTGTTTCTTAATCCAGGCTGCAACTCTGTGTCTTTTATTGAAGAGTTTAGTCCATTTACATTTAGAGTTAATATTGATATGTTAGCATCTGTATTTGCCATTTTGTTTGTCTTTCCTTTGATTTTATTTATTCTTTTAATAACTTTTTTTTTGGTCTTCTAACTATAAAACACTGTTAAAAGAAATAGAAGAAGACACAAAGAAATGGAAAGACACCCCCTGCTCATGGATTGGAAGAATAAACATTATTAAAATGGCCATACTACCAAAATCAATATACAGATTCAATGCTATTCCAATCAAAATCTCAATGGCATTCTTCAAAGATAGAACAATTATTGATGAAATTCATATGGAATCACCAAAAACCCCGAATAGCCAAAGCTCTACTGAAAAAAAAAGGAAATGGAGGCATCACACTCCCAGACTTCAAACTATACTACAAAGCCATAATCATCAAAACTGCATGGTATTGGAACAAGAACAGACATACAGACCAATGGAATCAAATAGAAAATCCAGAAATAAACCCACAGATTTATGGTCAACTAATCTTTGACAAAGGAGCAAAGACTATGCATTGGAGCAAAGAAAGTTTGTTCAATAAATGGTGCTGGGAAAACTGGGTCGCTACATGCAAAAGAATGAAGCTTGACCACTTCCTCACACCATACACAAAAATCAACTCAAAATGGATTAAAGAACTAGACATAAGACCTGAAACCATAAAATACATAGAAGGAAATATAGGCGAAACACTATGGCATTTGCACATCAAAGACATCTTTACAGACACATCACCCAAAGCAGTGATAGTGAAGACAAAGATAAACAGCTGGGACTACATCAAATTAAAGAGCTTCTGCACAGCAAAAGAGACAATAACAAAAACAAAGAGAAACCCCACCAACTGGGAGAACATTTTTGCACCCACACTAATGATAAAGGACTGATCACAAAAATCTGCAAAGAGCTGATGAGACTCAGCAACAACAAAGAAAATAATCCAGTCAAAAAATGGGCAGAAGAGCTAAAAAGAAACTTCTCTGAAGAGGAAATGCAAATGGCCCACAGACATATGAAAAAATGTTCAACATCACTTGTAATCAGGGAAATGCAAATCAAAACTACCATGAGATACCATCTCACACCAGTGAGAATGGCACATATTAAAAAAACTAGCAACAACAAATGTTGGCGAGGATGTGGAGAAAAAGGAACACTTCTGCACTGTTGGTGGGAGTGCAAACTGGTCCAACCACTATGGAGAGCTGTGGAGATTTCTGGACCTACTAAACATAGAGCTTCCATATGATCCAGCAATTCCACTCCTAGGTATTTACCCAAAGGACACAGAAACATCAATTCCAAAGAGCACCTGCACCCCTATGATTATAGCAGCACTGTTTACAATAGCTAAGCTTTGGAAACAACCCAAATGCCCAAAAATAGATGACTGGATCAAGAAGATGTGGTACATATATACCATGGAATATTATTCAGCATTCAAAAAAGATAAACACATGCAATTTGCAGCAACATGGATGGCGCTGGAAGGGATCATGCTCAGCGAAATAAGCCAAAAAGAAAAGAAAAATACCGGATGGTCTCACTCATAGCAGGAATCTAGAAAACTTAAATAAGGGACCAGGAAAATGAATATAAGAAAGTGAAAATCAAAATCAACAAAAAACTATGAACCAGAGACACTTTTTGGGGGGTGGGGGGACGGGAGGGGAAGGATTGGGGTCAGAATGGGGCGTTTGCAATTGTATGGGGGAATATAAAAATAAAATTTAATATTTAAAAAAAAAAGAAATTTCACATAGTTCAATAAAGTGAATGTTCAGGCAGAGAAAAAAAAATCCCTTTTATTATCGAAACAAAAAAAAATCAAATACTTGGGAATAAATCAAACAATAGAGGTAAAGGACATATGCAAAGAAAAGTATAAAACACTGTTAAAAGAAGTAGAAGAAGATACAAATAAATGGAAAGACATCCCCTGCTCATGGATTGGAAGAATAAACATTATTAAAATGGCCATCCTACCAAAAGCAATATACAGATTCAATGTTATTCCAATAAAAATCTCAATGTCATTCTTCAAAGAAATAGAACAATTATTGATAAAATTCATAAGGAATCACCAAAACACCGAATAGCCAAAGCTCTCCTGAAAAAAAAGTAGGGAATGGAGTCATCACACTCCCAGACTTCCAACTATACTACAAAGCCATAATCATCAAAACCGCATGGTATTGGAACAAGAACAGACACACAGACCAATGGAATCGAATAGAAAATCCAGAAATAAACCCACAGATTTCTGGTCAACTATTCTTTGACAAAGGAGTGAAGAATATGCACTGGAGCAAAGAAAGGTTTTTCAATAAATGGTGCTGAGAAAAGGGGGTTGCTACATGCAAAAGAATGAAGCTTGACTACTAACTCACACCATACACAAAAACCAATTCAAAATGGATTAAAGAACTAGGCATAAGACCTGAAACCATAAAATACATGGAAGGAAATATAGGCGAAAAACTACATGATATGCACATCAAAGACATCTTTACAGACACATCACCCAAAGCATTGATAGTGAAGGCAAAGATCAACAGCTGGGACTACCTCAAATTAAAGAGCATCTGCACAGCAAAAGAGACAATAACAAAAACAAAGAGAAACCCCACAGATTGGGAGAACATTTTTGCACACAACACTAATGATAAAGGTCTGATCACAAAAATCTACAAAGAGCTGATGAGACCCAACAACAACAAAAAAATAAATACTAATTCAGTCAAAAAATGGGTGGAATAGCTAAAAAGAAACTTCCCTGAAGAGGAAATGCAAATGGCCAAAATGCATATGAAAAAATGTTCAAAATCACTTGTAATCAGGGAAATGCTAATCAAAACTACAATGAGATATCATCTTACACGAGTGAGAATGGCACATATTAAAAAGGCTAGCAACAACAAATGTTGGCGAGGTTGTGGAGAAAAAGGAACTCTCCTGCACTGTTGGTGGGAGTGCAAACTTTCCAACCATTATGGAGAGCTGTGTGGAGATTTCTGGACCTACTAAACATAGAGCTTCCATATGATCCAGCAATTCCACTCCTAGGTATTTACCCAAAGGACACAGAAACATCAATTCCAAAGAGCACCTCCACCCCTATGTTTATAGCAGCACTGTTTACAATAGCTAAGCTTTGGAAACAGCCCAAATGCCCAAAAATAGATGACTGGATCAAGGAGATGTGGTACATATACACCATGGAATATTACTCAGCATTCAAAAAAGATAAACACATTCAGTTTGCAGCAACATGGATGGCGCTGGAAGGGATCATGCTCAGCGAAATAAGCCAGAAAGAAAAAGAAAAACACCGGATGGTTTCCCTCATAGCAGACATCTAGAAAATTTAAAGAAGGGACCAGGAAAAAGAATAACTATAAGAAAGTAAATATTAAAATCAACAAACAACTATGAACCAGATACACTCTATGGGGGGTGCTGGGCGGGGATGGGAGAGATTGGGGTCAAAATAAGGGGGTCACAATTGTACGGGGAATATAAAAATAAAATGTATAGTAAAAAAATTGGCTCAAATGTATATGGAACCACGAAGACCCCAAATGGCCAAAACAAACCTCACAAAAATGAGGAAGCATGGTGGAGGCAGCACATTCCAGACTCCAGTCCATACAACAAAGCTCTAATACTGAAAGCAGCATGGCACTGGGACAAAAACAGACAGGCCGGCCACTGGAATATAATGAGGGCCTAGGAACCCACCCTCATCAGGATGGATGGTGACTCTACGACAGAGGAGCCAGAGCAGGTGCTGGAGCAGGAAAGTGGGGGAAATTGTGCTGGGAGAAGCAGACAGACACACGCAGCAGAGTGAAGCAGGTCCTGCTCCACCCCCTACAAAAGAGTAAACTCAAGCAGATAAACACCTGTTTCCATGTGTGATGTCACCATCGTCATGCAGCAAACCTAATAATATGACACCATGAGCAGAAACCCTAAAATACTATTTCCTAAAGATTAGAAGCAAATTATCCCAACAAAAGGGCAATACTAATGCAAGTGCAGGGACAGGGGCTGGGGTGGAAAAGAACCACAGGATACACAACTTCAGAGACCAGAAAAGTGTCTCTTCCCGAAGGGCTGGTGACCCCCGTGGTCACTCACTTCTGCTGGACGTCCATTGTCTTTCCGCCCCACTCCTCTCCTTTGGCTCCCTCCTGCCTCTCTCCATGTCCCTTCCCTTCTGCCTCAGGCCTTCCCATATCCCCCTCATGCCCAACCCCAGGGTCTTACCGTAAAGGGCACACGGGGTGTGATGGGCGACTGTCCAGCTGTCTAGACAGGGACTCAGGGAACTGTTATCACTGATGGTGCCCAACACGGCGGACCTGACAGGTGGGGAATGTAACCTGGACATGAGGATTTGTCTATTCATGTCCATAGAGATGTGAGACAGACACAACATCACATCTACACACTGAGTGTGATAATTACTCTCTGAGACACACTGCAGGATGCTCCAATTAACAAGGTCAAGTAAACACACACTTTCCCTTGGGAGGAACGTCCCTGAGGCCTGGAATCTGGACTGTGTCCAACCCACGGACGCCAGCTCCAGAGTTCAAATAGCCCAGCCCTGAGGCCCTGCTCTGTCTATGAGGCGGTGCAGGACAGGGTGCAACATCCTGTGAGTTCTCAGAGGCTCCCCAAGAGACCTGACCATGGAGTGAGAGGCCGGGACACCCTCTGTCCTGCCATGGGGACAACATTAGGAGAGAGACTCGACACAGCAGTGGGAACTTCCCCCTCCACCCAGACTGCAGGTATCTGCCCCCAGCCGTTTGCAGGTGAGAATCCACTCACGGTTGGAAGTATTCAGATGTCATGCCTCATTTTAGACTTCAGAAAGTGCAGCAGTTAAACTATTCACTTTGTAAATCACAACAACTAATGCTGACGGGGCCCAAGTCATCATGTCCCACTGCCCTGTCAGCCTGGGTGAGACTCAGGGAGAGAAAACACATTCTCTTGTAATTTAAGATGCTCAAAGATACTGACTTAATACACTGATCATATTAGAAGAATTTGATTTTTGGGATATGTGACAATTTTTGATTCATACCTAGAATTTTAGCATCAGCACACTCAGTGTGTTTTGGATACTAAACAAAATAACAAAATTAATGGAATTAGATTGTATCGAAGATATTGTGGAGCAAAATAAAAAATATTTAGTTAAACTCAAAATGCTATGCCCATTTGTCCTACGCATTATGACAGATATAAATCAAGTAGAAAATTAAAAACTCTTACAGCAACATGTTGACGGCTTCATGGCTCTGACTCAAGCATGGGCTGGCAGGGACGTGTGACTATTTATGGACGTGAACTTGGGATTCTTCCCCAACTCCATCACTCAGGGATTGTTAGTGATGTTGTGAAATAATTACAGTATTTAGACAGGGCCTGGAGGAGATATATGACAAATGTTATTTTATGATTTTAAATTTTTATATAAATCACTCAACAGATGTTAACATTATTAACAAACAAGTACCCTAAATTATTTCCTTGCTTTTATTAAATAATTTGGCATTATTCCCACCAATGTATTACAAACATTTTATATCACCACATTCCAAAAATCCTTCTGTCAACCTACCCCTCCGTCAACCCCACAGAGGGAGGAGAGGATGAGATAGGGGAGGTGGAGAGCAGGCAGGGCTACCCTGTGTCCAGACGTTCCAACTCACGCACGGGCCTAGGGTGAGGAACAAACCTGCACCCGGGGGACCCCGGGGCCCTGGGACTGGCAGGGATTTCCACATGCACAGACCATCCAGCTCAGCTCCGGAGCATCCTAATTCCTGCATGAGTCAGGGGAACACAGGGCCCGGCAGGACCCGGGGGTGGACGAGCCCATCCTGTAGGAGGGATGTGTGGGTGCAAACATGGGAAGAAGAAGCTGCAGGAGAAACCACCTTAGCTCCTCCGGTAAACAACGGGGCAGTACAATGACCAGGACAGGCAGGAGCGGTCACCCTCTCAGCACATACAATGAAGGGGTGGGGGGCAGTAAGTGTTCAAATGGCAACATCGGCATGTGGGGCTCCCCACCTACCGCTGTGATGATGAATATGGGCACCGACCAGGAACAGACCTGGGAACATCAGTGTACACTTGCTCCCAAAATATGCACCTGGAGCTGCAACTGGCCTTTGATTTGGTGGAACTTGGTAGCTGAGATCCACAGGCCAGATTTGGGGCAAGCTTGAATGTTCATGTTCCTGTCTTCTTGGAGGGTCCACTCCTGGGAGTTGCAGTGACCTGGGACCCGGGGTTGGGAGAGGACGGGCCGGGGTCAGGGTTTCAGGGGTGACCATGCACGGGAAGTGGTGAGACGGGAGGAGACTGCTCAGGGGGGCTGAGGTCAGTTGAACCCTCTGCCCTACAGCATCTCCCACAGGCGGCGTGGACATTGGTGGCACCTGCGGGTCACTGAAACTGGGGAGGCTGAGCAGAGCAGGAGCTGAGATCCCTCTGGGGGAGACGCTGGACAGAGCACGGAGAGAGGTCCGTGGGGAAGGACAGCTCTGGTCTCCTGCAGGTTGACACTGCGGGTCCAGCACTGGTAGATGGTCCTGGCACTTTATTCCTCCAGACATTCATGCAGTGATGGCTTCAGGGGGAATGAATCTCAAGGCTGTGACAGAATTTGTCCTCCTGGGGTTCCCCACCCAGGGGACCATAGGCTTCCTGCACCCGCTGCTCTTCTCTCTGGTCTACTAGTGTGCCCTGATGGGGAACGGGCTCATCGTCCTCATCACCACCCTGGACTGGCACCTCCACACCCCCAGGTACTTCTTCCTGAGGAGTCTTTCCTTCACGGACCTCTGCCTCATCTCAGCCACAGTCCCCAAGTCCATTGCCAACTCTCTGAGGCACAGCAGCTCCATCTCCTTCCTGGGCTGTGTCCTCCAGGTCTTCATGATGATTTTTTCAGCAGGTGCAGAGCTGACCCTGCTCACGGTGATGAGCCTTGACCGCTATCCTGACATCTGCCACCCCCTGCAATATGAGGTCATCATGAGAAGGGACAGGTGTGTGCAGCTGACAGCTGTGTCCTGACTGGGTGGGAGATTCTACACTGTGATGTTCACAGATGGAACCTTCTCCTTGTCCTACTGTGGGTCCAACGTGGTCCACCAGTTCTTCTGTGACATCCCCCAGTTATTGGCTATTTTCTGCTCAGGAAACTTAATGAACAAACTTGGCCCAATTTTCATTAGTGCGGTGTTGAGTGTCTGCTGCTTTATTTTCATCACTATTTCCTATGTCCACATCTTCCCATCCACAGAAGGGAAGGCCAAATCCTTCTCCACCTGCCTTCCCCACCTGCTCATTGTGGTGCTGTTTGTCTCCATTGGGCTCTTTTCTTATCTGAAGCCGACCTGAGGGACTCCGTCCATGTCTGACCTGGTCATTTCTATGTTCTACACGATGGTGCCCCCCACTGTTAACCCCATCATATACAGTCTGAGGAACCAAGCCATGAAGTCGTCTGTGGGAAGACTAATGAAGGGGAGACTCACCAAAATGTAATAGAGAAGATGACTTCATGACTCTATCACAGTCATTTATTTTAAATCTTTGCATCATTTTCCCCTTCATATTTTTATAGTTACATATAATTCAATTGTATAATTGAAAACATATGCTAATTTTTAAATTATATTTAAGATAATTCATATACTCCTATCACTTATATTTTGCAATTTTTAGTACTGAGATGTTCTCTGGTATGCCGTGTGTACTGGGGTATTTGGACTTCAGCATCTTTCTGCTGTTCTCCATTCTGTGCTCCTGGCCGAGAGAGGTGATGGATGGGTTTCATCTCAGTCGTCAGCAGAAGTTCTCTCACGGGGCAGCATCTCCAGTCTCTACAGTGCTTCCCCTTTAATGCCGCTGATCAAGGATCATGGATAGGACAGAGGCCCCTTTACTTAATGAGTGAGGCCTTCACAGAATAAATAAGGCCTTGGGATCTGTAGTAGAAACTGAATAGTCATGATCTTCTGTCGATTAGGACCACACCTGATGTGGTAGAGACCCTTCAGGAAGCCCTGGTGTGGGTGCTGACGGTGTTTACCGTAAACACACTCAGCATACAGTGGACACCAGAAATAAGACAGTAAGTGAAAGCAGTTAATTTCATCTTCAGTATACTCACTAAAATATTATGAATATGTAATGGGTATGTTTTTTTAAGAAACAATAAAGGAACATAGGAAGCTATAATGGTAAAACCAAAATAATAGCTAGTGGACTGCACAATACTCTAATATTTCCAGAAATAGTTGAGGAATGGCACTCAAACATCACACCATACTTTACACATGTGTTTATCCACATTTATTTAATTACCAAGAATGCCTGGGAATTTGAGGGCAATATCTTTTTGGACGCATTATTATGGGGTCTCAGAGTGTTTGTGTTTCCATATGGAGTTGTTCAAACGAGAAATCTCATCAGATCTACATATCATAAATAATGCTATCATTTAGTGTTGATGTTAAGACATAAAGATTTTGAAGAAGATTTAAAATTGGGAAGTGAAATGCCCAAGTGTGTGGCTGCTGTCTGGCCTCAGCTCTTGACTGCTGACTGCATCAACCCCTGCTTGCCCATCTGTGATGTCCAATGTTTGAAAAGTTCACACCAAAATATTTCATGATAATATGCAGTTCCAACTGGATATCAGACATTTAACTCATTCTCAGACATTCACGCTCTCAGGGTGCTAATCAGGCTGATCTTGCTTTCAGCCCAGGCGAGTCCCATGTGTGCACAATGTCAGATTGGAGGTAGCCAGGAATAGTTAAAAGATGGCAAAAACTCGATATATAAACTTCTAGGTTGACAACTTGCTACTGTTCTTTTAAAGCATTGGCATTTTTATTTATCAACTGATAAATAACTTTCATAATATTAATTCTTGATATTGTCATAGCTTACTGGTCAATAAAAGTTTTGGAATATAATAAGAATAGTTTATGGGATGCAATGAGAATTCAAAACATGTATTGAATGAAGAAGCTGAATCAGACTATTATAAATTTATACTAAGACTATTCATACTAAGACTTATAAATTTATACAAAAACTATAGTAAGATTATTCATTTTGTCACATTTGTATAACAAAATTGAAATTTTTAAATTAATAAAATACTAACTCTCTAGGTTGTATGGCTTTAAACATTTAAGGACAATTAAATTTGTTGTGGACGTATAACACACACTAAGAACACTCAATATTCCACTGTAAAAACAAATTAAATCAATAAGCCACTTCAGTGTAGCTAGATTACAAAATCAACACACAAAAATCAATTGCCTTCTTATTCCCAAAAATTAAACTAGAAGAGAAGTGAAGAAAATAATCCCACTTACAACCACGAGATTAAGTACCATGGAGTAGACACAACTAAGGAGGTGAAGATACAATAAAAGGGTAAGGCATTGTTAAAATAAATAGAAAAGACAAAGAAATAGAAAGATATTCCCTGCTGTGGGCTGGGAGAATCAACATTACCAAATGCCCATCTGACCCAAAGCAGTTTACAGTTTCAATGCAATCCCAATATAAACCCGTGTCTAAGTGACCAAAATATCATTTTCATTAAGTATTTTTAGGCAATATGGCTGTTTAGCATGATAAATCTCTTGATGTAATAACATTGCTGGACTCTTAGTGACTTAGAGAATCTTGTCTCAAGAAAAGGTAATATATTGAACATAAATATAGTTTCTTTGTTGATTTTAAGAAAATAGCTAAAAATCATGACATATTTTCATTAAATAAAAGAAGTATGATCCATCAACAAAATGAAACTAACTAATCAAATGGAGGAAGGCATTTCAAATTATATATTTAATAAGACATAATTTCCAAAAATATTAACAACCCATACACCCAGTATCAAAGCCTCAACAATCAAAATAAAAACCAGGCAGACAATCTGAACAGACATGGCCACAGGCTCTTGAGAAAGTGCTTGACATCACTCATCCCCAGGGAACACAGTCAAATCACAAGGCAACAACAGCTTGTCATCTGGGAGTCAGGGGATGTGGGGAGAATGGAGCGCCTGGCACTGCTGGTGAGGGTACAGATCAGTGCCCTCATGTGGAAAGCTGTGGAGGTTTCTTTAAAAATTAAGAACATAAATGTTATATGACCCAGTAATTCCACTCTACAGATATACACATATTGGACAATAAAGAGACACAAACCCCCATGTCAGTGCAACAAAAAAATGAAATAAATAATAGAAAAATCCACAAAAAAAAAAAAATGAGAGCTTTTCTTTGAAAGATAAGATAGGCAAGCCCTTAGTGAGACCCGGGGGAAAAAGACACGAGCTGAATAAAATAAAAAAAATAAAAGAGGGATTGCAACTGTTACCACACAAATAAAAAAGAGAATAATGGCTGATTGTGAATAATTACCTCTCATGTAATTTGGCAGGAATGCCTGAGTCCCTGAAGCATGTTTTTTGCCAACATTGAATAATGGAAAAATGGATCAGACAAGCCAATTAAGAGACCATGTGATTGAAGCACTAGTTAGAAAGTTCCCCAAGAGGAATGAGAACCAAGTGCAATTAAGCAAAACAGTTCTCGAAATGACGGAGGTGGCAGCAGAAAGCAGCCTTGGAGACACCGGGCTTTGCAAAGTGGCGGCCGGGGGCCAATTATCCACAACAAAGATCTTCATTGAAAAGAGAATCTATCTTGAAGCCCTTGGTTGCATCTCAAGATCTTTTACAAAATTCAAATGAGCAGCTTTATATTAAATTGGTATAATAATGGGTGGGGGTCCTTTCCGGAAAAGCCGACTCCTTTAAAAACGAGTATTTAAGACATTTCAAATCCTCTGCATCCCCTTCCCAAGGAAGCTCAGCTGTGCAACAGCTCTGCCTATGACACAGACTCCCCTGCCAAGGTCCCACCTCCAATGATGCACTGAGAGACTGCAGTTGCACAGGGAGTGTGTGAAGTTTCTGATTTGAATGTAAAGGGAAAAGTAACTTGATATTAACTGACAGAAGAAACCCAGTGAAAACAATGTGTTGCAGAGAACAGAAGAAAAAGGCTTAGAAAAATGTATTCATATTCTTTGTCACTTTGAAGTGGGGAATTTAGCTTTTCCCTGTTGAGTTGTATGAGATCCTTATACATTATTTATTAATCATTTATCAAATACATGGTTTGAGTTATACAAGATGCTTTTTCATTATATATTAATCATTTATGAAATATATGGTTTGTAACCTCTTCTCCCACTCACTGGAAGCTTTCACATTCTGCTGATGCTATGCCCTTTGCCCTGCAGAAACTTTGTACTTTCATGTAGCCTGGCATGTTTATTATCTTTCTTGTGGATTGTGCTTTTGGTATCACTTTCCAAAGATCATTCCCAACACCAACGAAAAGAATGCTTCCCCATGTTTCCCTAGGATTGTTATAATTCCACATCTTATGATTAGTGTTTAATTCATGTGAGCTGACTTTCATGTACGGTTTGAGATTAGAGTCCAATTTTTTTCTGTTGGTTGTGTATGTTGCTTTGTGCAACACCACAGTGATGAAGACACGGGAGTCGTGGAGCAGGATGCACAAGGCAGGATGCTTCTGAGAGCAAGATCCTGCCTGTTTTTATTGGTAGAATAATCACAGAGCATCAGCTATGTGCATAGGAGGACAAGGAGAGAAGGATGGGTGAAACTCAGGAATGTTATGTAGGGCTTGGGGGACATGAGTTTGCTGACCATGTTATCACCTTGATGACCAAGTGTCATCAAAACTAGACCCTGGGCCCCCTGGACACGGTCCTAATCTTATCAACTGATCAACTTCTGGGGCCCCTTGACATACATCGGTCCTTGTCATACCTCAAGGACCGGGTGTTCCCAGTCATACCTCATGATGCAAGAGTTGGGGGTAAGTTCATGCATCTGTCTGCAGCCCCCTGAGCATTCCCTTCCCAGATGCACACCCTTGATGCACACCCCTCCCAGAGTGATCAAGCTTTCTGCTCTTGATTGATAGGAAAGGCACCTTGTAATGTTTGGCTCATATGACTATGACTGGACAGTGCTGACCTTTGTATAGGGCTTCATCATTATTAGTATTAAGAAGAGCAGAGGGGATGTCTTGTACCAGGAGGTAACAGATGAGGAGTCAGAAATGATGTTAAGTGACTGTGAAGGAAATGAAGGAAGAGCCAAAATAGCAGCTGCTAGTTCCGCAGGTGGGGCCAAAGGGGAAGGCGTGATGCAGGCAGTCGGCCCCGGGGCAGTAGCCTGGGCACCAGACCATGACTCAGCAGCCTGGGGCGAGGCGCCGTCCACGAGTGTCAAGAGAGACTGGGGATGGGAGAACTGACCACAATATTGAAGGAATGACGAGGGAGAAGCTGTGGGAATTGAACATGTTTATCGGGTGGGGTAGAATAGAGGAATGATCCACCACAATCTTGCACAACAATCTGAAATTGCTGTGACTGAGCGAGGAGCCATTTTTGTCCTGCTCGCAGAGGCCTGTGTTAATAGAGCCGGGATCACAGCTGGATAAGGACTGACAACGAAAACGGCCTTTTTTAATAAGGAACACCTTTGAGAAAAATAAGTAGATAAGTGATATTTTGGCTGGGAGGGAAGGAAAATCCATTTAATAATGTGAAAAGGTGAGGTCACAGTTTTTCCACTTATTGAAGAGACTGTTATTTCCCCATGTGTTTCTCACTGGAAGGCCAATAAGGCAAGAAAAAAAAAATAAAAGGAATCCAACATCAGAAAAGAAGAATTAAAATTGTGTCTCTTTGGAGACAGAATAGCCTTCTATAGGCAGCCCAAGAAACCCCCTCCAAAGACAATCAGAACTGACAAACTCAGGAAGGTTACAGATACAAAACCAACTTACAAAAAAATAGTTATGTTTCTGTACTAATGATCCAAAAAGAAAGAAACTATTCCATTTAGATAAACCTCAAAAAGAGTACATGTTGAGGGAGATGTTGAACAAAAGGGGTAGAAAATCTACATACTAAAATCTATAGACACCAACAAATAAAATTGAAGAAGATACACTACGTGGAAAGAGACCCCAAGTTTATGAATCAGAAGGAGAAAGTGTCAAAAGGCCAGGAGCAAGCTACCAATTCACGGCACACCCTGTGAGAACTCTGACAGCCCTTCCACAGATCCAGAACAAATAATTTGAAAACATCACAGAATCACAACCCTGGGCTGGTCAGGATGTCACAGTGTGGGAAGAGTTGGACACAAGACCTTCCCAGCCTCTGAGTCTCCCCTGCTCCACCACCCCTGTTGCTGACAGCTTGTCCTCTCCAGCGCCAAGCGGCCCCATGGTCTGCTTGGCCTCAGGCCTGTCCTCTGGGACCCCGGCCTTTGCATGCAGGCTCGCTCCACGCAGATGCCTCTGCCTCCCCTGCCCGCCGCAGCAGGGTTCTCCCGCCCAGTCACGAACACCCTCCCCTCGTGGGCTCAGAGTCCTGCTGCGGGTTCTTTGTTTTCCCATGTACGTCAGTCTTCGGTTGCATTTTAACTCATACGAAATCACTAGTTATTCTGACAAGGTTCTTTCTTCCTGGCCCTCGGTGACCATGTAGGACACCGTGCGGACCCCAGGGACACTGGAGCCCCCGGGACCTCAGAACCCTCCTGAGAGTGAACACGTGTGCACTGTGCATTAAGGCCACAGCTGAATATTAATTATTTTTTTAAATCTCACGACACCACCCTCGGGGCCTGTCCCCACCCAGGCCAACAAGTATCTCCAATGTAAGGACAACTGCTGGGGGTGTCCCCCGGTGGGACCACAAATAAGCCCCATCCATGTGCACGCAGGCCCGATGCAACACCTGCTCAGAGACAGCCCAGCGACGGCCACCCCGGGCGCACGCAGGCCGCGCTGGCCAAGGGGAGACACACCCACTGGGCACATCTTGGCTCCCTGCGGGTGGGGCTGAGGTGGCAGCGCAGGGGTGACTCAGGGATTTCTAACATGACAGGAACATTCCCGGTCCCGAGGCGCCGGCTCCATCCTGCTGCCCTCCAGTTCTGCTGCCATTCTGTCTCTCCCACTATTCATCCCCATGCTCCTTCCTCCTGTCTGTTTATCCCTCCTCCTGCCCCCCACCTGCCAGGCCCCAGGAGGGTGCACAGGGGGTGGCGGTGACTTTCCAGCTCCCTGTGGACGGGGCTCACCTGGGGCTCTGAGGGGGCCACACCGGGTCCCTGCGGCGGTCAGGGAAGGGGATGGGGCCTGATGGGGGGGGATAAGGTCCTGCTCACGGAGTCTCCTAGGACACCCTGATGGTGCTGCTGACTCGGGAAGCTCATTACCAGGGATGCCACCAAGAAGTCCATGGGGACAAGGGACACCCGGGTCCCTCGGGCAAGGTCCCTGAGGAAGGGGAGCCAGGGACGGTGTCAGGGTCTGAGGGGGCAGCAAGGGACGGAGATAATGAGCCCTGGGGCCCATCTACGGAGTCAGTGAGCCAGAGGCCTGGACCCTTGACGTCAGAGGCCAGCGCTGCAGAGGGCAGCAGGTGACTGGGCCATCAAGAGAGGTTGCATTTCCTCCCATCTCTGTGAGGGCAAGTTTCGTGGGAAGCCACTGCTGGGCCCGTGGGTGCATCCCGGCAGATTGGACGTGTGTGTCAAATCAGGTGGAGAAGTTCCCATTGTAATTAAAAGTTTTCTATTCAGTATAAATATATATTCCATTGAACTGCATTTCAAAGTGTCAGCCTTTCAATAGGAACAACTGACCTTATTTTGTTGTCCTACAAAAGGGATTTTTTTTAACTTTTCTTCAACTAAAGGACATCTGCAGCTTAGGTTTTTAATATATATGTGATCATATAATATTTTAATTATGGTCTATCTGATAATTATTGTTCATAGCCATGTATTTCGGCACTGAGAACACTGAGATGAAAGTGCATCACATGTTAAATATAACACGTACTAGAGCTATTCAGGAACAGTGAGGAAGAATCTTAAGAGGAAGTTAAAATTCACACTAGTAGTTTAAAAGGGAGAGCTTCACATGTTCAGGCCCAGAATATGACACAATCAGAGTCAGAAATTCATAGACTTTTGAGGCGATAAATATTGATCTTTTTTTTTTTTTCCTTCACACTGAAGTGATAGTCACATGTAGAAATCAGTCTATCATGGATGTGAACATTTTACCTGAATCCACACAGCAACACAGCTATATAAAATATAATATTATCAACATAAATATTATTTTAAGTCACTGAAAAGGTTTTGGCAGAGGGCAAAAAACAGCAGGTTCTGAATTTGTTTTCTTGTTTCCATTAACATAGCAAAAATTGTTCCTCTAGTCTCATACAATAATTCTATAGCAGCACATTCTCCTAAAAATCCTGCCTCCCCAGGGCCTCCCATCCGTCATCCCATGGGGGTGGGGATGATATTGGGGAGGAGGAGAGTGGGCAGGGCTGCCCCATGTCCTGGCGTCCCCACTCACACACTGGCCTGGGGCAAGGAACAAACCTGCACCCAGGGGACCCGGGACCCGGGGACCGGCAGGGACAGCCACATGCACAGACCGTCCGGCTCAGCTCCAGAGTGGCCTCCTCCCTGCACAGATGTGCATGAGTCTGAGGGGGACAGAGGGGCCGGGCAGGGACCCGGGGTTGGACGAGCCCATCCTGCAGAGGAACGTGTGAGTGTGACCCAGGAGGAGACTCTGCGGGAAACGTGGTCTCTAGGACCTCAGATGTGGGGAGTCAGGGGCAGGGAGATGAGGAGACGAGGGGATGGACCAGGAGGCAGCAGTGAGGCCACAGGGGCAGGAATCTGACAGAGGAGGCATCAGGACACGCCGTTTGGTGAAGTCGAGCCCAGATCATTCATTTCCAGGACAGTGTCAGGTCCTGGGGAGCAGGAAAACAGGGACAAGCACACCACATCTCCCTGCACACCTGTCGCTGTGGGGCCTCCCCAGACCAGGGCTGTGCTGGAGGAGCAGGGACAGGCTCTCCAGGGTGGGAAGGGGCTGGGCATGGCCATGTGTCATCTGGGGCTGTGCCCTGGACAACCTCTGGGAGGTGTGCTGGATGGAGACTCTGGGACCTGGGCAGGAGGGGAAAGCAAGATTGGGGCATTGGGGAGTGGCTGTCAGTCAGGCTATGAGATCAACCAGAGCACAACCCCACGATCAGTCTCTCCACTTCACACCCTGAGAGTGACTGCTGGGACATGCCTGTGACTGTCCTTGTAGGTGTCATCTAGACTCAACTGGAAGGTTTCACATATGTTGTATTCTGTTTGATATTTTTATGCAGATGATGGCCCCAGGGGTGACCAATTTCACAGAGGTGACAGAAGTCGTGCTCCTGGGGTTCCCCTCCCAGGGGACCATGGGCTTCTTGCACCCGCTGCTCTTCTCCCTGGTCTACCTGTGTGCCCTGCTGGGGAACGGGCTCATCGTCCTCATCACCACCCTGGACCGGCACCTCCACACCACCATGAACTTCTTCCTGAGGAGTCTGTCCCTCATGGACCTCTGCCTCCTCTCAGCTATGGACCCCAAGTCCATTGCCAACTCTCTGAGGCATAGCAACTCCATCTCCTTCCCGGGCTATGTCCTCCAAGTCTTCACTATGGTTATGTCAGCAGCTACAGAGATGCACCTGCTCACGGTGATGAGCCTTGACTGCTATGCTGCCATGTGCCACCCCCTGCACTATGAGGTCATCATGTGCAGGGACAGGTGTGTGCAGCTGACAGCTGTGTCCTGGCTGGGTGGGGGTCTCCATGCTGTGATGCACACAACTGGAACCTTCTCCTTGTCCTACTGTGGGTCCAACGTGGTCCACCAGTTCTTCTGTGATGTCCCCCAGTTATTGGCTATTTCCTGCTCAGGAAATTTAATGAATGAACTTGTCCCTATTGCCATCGGTGTGGTGTTGGATTTCTGCTATTTCATATTTGTCGTCATTTCCTATGTCCACATATTCTCTGCTGTCAGGAAGATCCCATCCACAGAAGGGAAGGTCAAGGCCTACTCCACCTGCCTTCCCCACCTGCTGGTTGTGGTGCTGTTTCTCTGCATGGCATGTTTGATTTTCTGTAGCTGACTTCAGAGTTTCCATCCACGTCTGACCTGGTCATTTCTATGTTCTACATGGTGGTGTCCCCTACCTTTAATCCCGTCATATACAGTCTGAGGATCCAAGGCACGAAGTCGGCTGTGGGGAGACTGATCAAAGGTCCATTCCCCATCAAATGAGATATCACATTGTACAATTATACTCTGTCATTTATACAGATTCTCCCTCTAACTTTGATACGTCATCATTACAATGCAATGACTCCTGTCATTAGGTTTTAATCCTTTGGCAGAAATTTATTCTCATTTTCTTCCATAAGGTGTAGTTTCCAAAAATATTGCAATCCTTTGCCAAACCCCTCCCTGTGTGATGTTTATAAATGGAATCCAGCTCAGGACTAAAAACATGTACATGCTGTAGAAAGAATGTTCTAGAACTCACACATCACCAGCATTTACGTGAAATGAAACAGTGGTAAAGGGACGTCTTCCTGGGGAGCACCTGGCGATGGGACCCCAGTCCTGGGCATTGGTTCCCTCAGTCTGTGTGTGTGTCCACTGAGGGTCCTGCCCTTGTGAGGGGGAGACAGCTGAGTGGGGGTCCCCACCCCTCACAATTCCTAATGGGGCATCTTCCTCTAAGTGACAGTCACACTTCTGTTCAAAAGAGAAAGAAACTGCACTGAAGGAAGGGTGCACGGAGGAAGATATGTGAGGCCCTTTCTCTCCCTCCCTCGCTTCCTGGTGTGTCCAGTCCCTGATTGCTCCCCGCTCATGGGTGACCACTCCCTGTGGCTTGGATCTGTGCTGCCCCTAGAATTACTGATGTGGAGCAGGTTTCATGGTTAAAGTCTGGATAATACACAAAACCGTAAAACACCAGAAAGAACACAGGGGAAGCTCTACTGGACACCCCCCCACAGGTGGACTTGGGGACACAAGGCCAAGGATAGAGAAACCAGCAAAAACAAGTGGCCCCAACACAATAGCGAGCTCCCGTGCCTCAGAAGATGCCATCGCAAAACAGACTCCTGCTCTGGGGAAAGCTGTTTGCACATCACATGCCTGGCAAGGGCGAGCGTCCAATGTACACAAAACCTCACAAATGCAACAACAGGAAGGGCACCCCAACCCAACATGGCCTCCGGCCCCCAGAGACACTTTCCTCGCAGGTCAGGAGGCCGCGGCCTCTCACACTTATGACTGAGGTTGAAACAGCCCCACTGTTGAGCCGGTGACTGAGTCACAGATGCCAATTTGCGCTGCATAAAATCTCATGCATTCCTGATGCGTCTTTTGATGTTATCATTGGATAGAATCTGAGTGTCCTGAATGAATCCTGTCTCGTCATTTCCTGCAGCGTCTGACTGTGTCAAACTGATCCTTTTCATCCCTCCCGCTCGCTGTCCCGTCTCCCCCCAGGGTCTCCGGGCTGAGAGAGCACCTGAGTCTGTTCTCTGACACTCAGACGTGGGCACTGGGGCTGGACGCTGCACAGCCAGGACTGACATTCTCTTCACTGGCTGAGAAGTTTCAGCCAGAAAAGTTTTAGTGAGGGCATGAGATCCCTGCGATCCCCACCAGAAGCACCCCAGCTCTTCCAGAGCCCCACAAACTTCTCCCTGAGACGCTAAAGGACACCCAGCCTGAGGCGATGACCCCACCTGCCCCTGGCACCCACGAGAAGCAGGACAAAGGGGGTGTCATCTCCCGGGGGTCTCAGAGGTCCAGAGCATCAGGGGTCACAGTGGCCACAGGCCGCATCCCCCAGGGATGGGGAAAGGGTTGTCCTCGAGGCCAAGTGGGATGGACACGGGGCCGCAGTGTGTGTCCCCCTAAACAGGCCCACGGGGATCCCTAGAGTTGGGAAAAGTGCCAGGCACCCTCCCCTCTGCGGCCACGGACCATCCCCACTGGTCAGCGAGTGTCCCTCACCCAGGCCTCGGCCAGCCCCGGGCTCCGAGCGGATGCCACTGACCCCACCCCACCTGCCCTAGAGGCCGGGTCTGCCTTGCAGAACCCTTAGTGCACAAATATTCACATTTCAGTCAAAGGCAAACACACATAGGGGAGGTTCAGGGACTTGTCCTGTGTGTCCTCCCGTCCTGCAGGCCCAGCTGGGACCACACATGAAGGGGTCACTCCCATCAGAGGAGGACATGGACTTTGGTCACTCCGTGTCACTCCACGCCTGGCCTCACGGTCCATGCGGCTACCCAGGGCTGCCAGCTCTGAGCTGACCACTGTCCGGTTGGCGACTACACCAGAGAGAGATTCCCGCTGGCCACTAGTCTGGAGGAGGTTCCTCACCCCCTGCATGCCTCAGTGCCCCTGAGCCCTGTTCTCTCTCCACACGGCTGCCCACGGGTCCCCCCGGCTGCTGGCCCAGCTTGGGCAGCCGAGGTAGACACGGACCCAGCCTTCCCTCCCAGCCGCCTGCGCCCTCGGCCCCCCAACGGACCCCAGCCCGGCTGTGTCACCCCACGCCCCAGGCAGGATTGTTCACATGAAGGTGACCTCCATGCGAGGTTAGCAGCAAGTCAGACTCTCAGGCACGGGAGGGGCCGGCAGGAGCGTCAGGACAGGGATCTTGTTGCGGTGCCAACAACTCGTGCTTCAGGGATTTGGCTTCTACCTCGTCTCATCCAGGTCGGGGCTGTCTGCTCGTTGTCCTGCTCAGCCTGTCCCCCACTCTGCCCTCCTACCCCCGCCAGTGCCTCCCCCCACCTGCCAGACCCAGGAGGGTGCACGAGGGTGGCAGCAACTTTCCTGCTCCCTGTGGATGGGGCTCGTCCTGGCTCTGAACGACAGGAGCCCCCAGTCCCCGCAGTGGTCATGGGAGGTGCTGGGGCCTGAGGAGGAACCACGGTCCTGGCCACACAGGGGTAAAAACTAAGGAAATGACCTCTGACACACTCAGGGCACTAATGATCACTGGGATGTGCCACAGGACAACGCCAATTAAGACAGTGACCTGGAAAAAAGCACTTGTCCCTCTGGAGGAAGGTCCCCGAGAGCTGGAATCTGGACCGTGTCCAAACCGCGGACACCAGCTCCAGAGCTCAAATAGCCCAGCCCTGAGGCCCTGCTCTGTCCATGAGGCAGGGCAGGACAGGGTGGAACATCCTGTGAGTGATCAGAGGCTCCCCACGAGCCCCGACCATGGAGTGAGAGGCCGGGACGCCCTCTGTCCTGCCATGGGGACAACCTCAGGACAGAGATTCGACATGGCAGTGGGAACTTTCCCCCCAGACTGCAGGTAACTGCCCCCAGCCATTTGCAGGGGAGAATCCACTCACACTTGAAATATTTTAGATGTCAACCTTCATTTTTAGACTTGAGAAAGCTCTGTCGTTAAACTACTCATTTTAAACATAATACAAGCTAATGAATTCTAAATGAGCACAAGTCACTCAATGTCCCACTGCCATATCAGCCTGGGGAGAGACTCAATGACAGAAAAAAAAAAAAAATATATATATATATATATATATATATTAAGATGACCAAAGATGCTGACTTTTAATACATTGATCACATTAGAAGATTTTGATTTATGGGAGATGTGACAATTTTTGCTTCATACCTGGATTTTAGCATTCAGGACACTGAGTATGTTTTTGTACTGAACAAAATCACAACAATTAATGAGATTAGATTGTAGCAAAGAAAGTCCAGAGGAGGCGCATCAGACCCCACCCCCGTCTCCCCGCTGCTCCCCTCATCAGTGTGTTTCAGTCCTTCTGCCTGTTCTGCTCCCTGCTCTCCTGCTCTGTCTCTGGGGAATCCTCTCACCCCTGCACCTCTGGCCTGTACCCGGGTTCTTGTATAAATAAAAATTAAAAAAAAATCCAGACGACATTAAAATTACATATTGTTAAATTCAGAATGTTATGCCTTTTCATCCTAAATAGTATGACAGAGAGGAGTCAAGTAGAATATCAGTAACTCTTACAGCAACATGCTGACTACTTCATGGCCCTGACATGAATGTGAGGCTGGCAGGGATGTGTGACTATTTATGGATGAGAACTTGACATTTTTTCGCCAACTTCCTCACTCAGGGATTGTTAGTGATTTTGTAAAACAAAGTCACACTATTTAAACAGGGTCAGGAGGAGATAGATGTCAAAAATTATTTCATCATTTTAAATTTGTATACAAAACACTAAACAGATGTCAAAATTCTTGACCAACACGTATCCTATTTATTTACTTATTTTCATTAAATTATTTGGCATTATTCCCAACAATGTGTTGCTATTATTTTATGTTACTACATGCTCCCAGAATTCCTACTTTAAGTGGAATAGGATGAGCAGAAGAGAGGGCAGGGCTGTCCCATGTCCATACATCCCCACTCAAGCACAGGCCTGGGGGGAGGAACAAACCCGCACCCGGGGGACCCGGGGCCCTGGGACCAGTAGGGACAGCCACACGCACAGACCATCCAGCTCAGCCCGGAGCAGCCTCCTCTCTGAACAAATGTGCATGAGTCTGAGGGGGACAGAGGGGCCGGGAGGGACCCGGGGGTGGACGAGCCCATCCACAGGAGGGACAGTGGCTAGGAACATGGGAAGTAGCTGCAGGAGAATCCACCTCAGCAACTCAGGTGGGGGAGGGGAAGGACAATGAGCAGACGGGCAGGACGGGAGGTCACCCTCTCAGCACACGAGCAGGGGTGAGGGCCAGACGGTCCTTGGACAGCGACACGGGGGTGGGGGGACAGCCCACCCGCTGTCGTGATGAGGGACATGGGTACCGACCAGGAACATTCTCGGGGCCATCATTGTCCACTTGGTCCCAAAATGTGTGCCTGGAGCTGCAACTGGACAGTGTTTTCGAGGACTGGGAGCTGAGACTCCACAGGCTAATTTGGGACATCCTTGACCATTCATATTCCTCAGGCTGGTGGGGGTTCCCCTCTTGGAAAGTGTACTGATTGGGGCCTGGGGACGGGAGTGGAGGGGCCGGGGTCAGGGTTTCAGGGGTGCCCTTGCACCGGACGTGGTGATACAGGAGGAGACTGCTCAGGGAGCTGAGATCGGTTGAACTCTCTGCGCCTCAGCATATCCCACAGGCGGCGTGGACATCGGCAGCACCTGCGGGTCACTGAAGCTGAGAGGATGAGCAGAGCAGGAGCTGAGATCCCTGAGGGGGAGACACTGGACACAGCATGGAGAGAGGTCAGTGGGGAAGGACAGAGCTGGTCACCTGCAGAGAGACACCGTGGGTCAGGCACTGGCGGATGGTCCTGGAGTTTTATTCCTCTAGACCTTCATGCAGTCATGGCTTCAGGGGTGACCAATCTCTCGGCTGTGACAGAACTCATCATGATGGGGTTCCCCACCCAGGTGACCATGGGCTTCCTGAACCCACTGCTCTTCTCCCTGGTGTACCTTTGTGCCCTGCTGGGGAATGGGCTCATCGTCCTCATCACCACCCTGGACCGGCACCTCCACACCCCCATGTACTTCTTCCTGAGGAGTCTGTCCTTCTCGGACCTCTGCCTCATCACAACCACGGTCCCAAGTCCATTGCCAACTCTCTGAGGCACAGCAGCTCCAACTCCTTCCCGGGTTGTGTCCTCCAGGTCTTCATGATGGTTATGTCAGTAAGTATAGAGCTTCACCTGCTCACGGTGATGAGCTTTGACCACTATGCTGCCATCTGCCACCCCATGCACCATGATGTCCTCATGAGCAGGGACAGGTGTGTGCAGCTGACAGCTGCGTCCTGGCTAAGTGGGGGTCTCCTTGCCATGATGCACACAGGTGGAACCTTCTCCTTGTCCTACTGTGGGTCCAGTGTGGTCCACCAGTTCTTCTGTGACATTCCCCAACTAATGGCTATTTCCTGCTCAGGCAATTTAATCAATGAACTTGTCCCCATTCTCATCACTGTGGTCTGGAGTATCTGCTCATTTATTTTTATTGTCATTTCCTATGTCCACATCTTCTCTGCTGTCAGGAAGATCCCATCCACAGAAGGGAAGGCCAAGGCCTACTCCACCTGCCTTCCCCACCTGCTGGTTGTGGTGCTGTTTCTCTCCGCTGGATGCTTTGGTGATGTTTCTCTAGGCTGGATGCCTCAGGTCCCTGAAGCCGACCTCAGGGACCCTGTCCGTGTCTGACCTGGTCATTTCTATGTTCTACACGGTGTTGCCCCCCACCTTTAATCCCGTCATATACAGTCTGAGGAACCAAGCCATGAAGTCGGCTGTGGGGAGACTGATGAAGGGCCAGTACACCAGCATGTGAGATATCACTGTTTTCATTAATCAGTTACACCATCTACATTTATGAACCCAGCAGTTATTTAGATTTTCCCTCTAACTATTACCATCACCATTTTAAAGAAAAATAAGACTTTTCACTACAGATTCCCTTTGACAATTTTTATCATTTTTCTATTCTTCAAAAATTATATTTCCTGGGCCTCCCAGGTGGCGCAACAGTTGAGCATTGAGTTGCGAAGCTGCCCGCAGTCTCTGCAGCGCCATTTTGATCCCCAGCCACTGGCGAGGGTCCCACATGGCGCTCAGACCTCTTCTGCTGAGCCCGCTGCTCCCCTCTGAAGTGTACTTCATCATTCTGCCTGTTCTGCTCCTGGCTCTGGCTCTGGTGAATTCTCTCACCCTTGCCGCGGACCAGCGCAGCAGTAGACGATGAGGCCATCTCAGGGTTGAGAGAAACGTGCAGGGTGGTCAGGGTGTAGGTGAAACAAATGACAAACAGACACACTTCAAGAGAGAGTGTAAATCTGAGTGCAATTTTATTTAAGTTAGTCTCCAGTATATAAACAGGAGCAGTGAATGGATTTAGCTTATCACTGAGTGGTTTACATCTGGACCTAGCCTCATTCTTAAGTAGATAATCCATTAGTTTTGTTTTTAAACTATATGATCACATTTTTTGTTTTACTAGCTACTTTTTTCACTTAAACTATATTTTAATTATTACAGGGTTTAGTAACGTTTCATTTGAATCAGCCTTGTGTTAAGGATTTCATATGATTTTTAATTAACAACAAATGACCTTTATAGAAGAAAGAAGGAAGTTTAGAAAGACAATAAAGAGATAAAGTTTGTAGTTCTATAAAGACGAGATAAGGTTTTAGCTCCTGGTGGTCGTAATCCTTTGATAAGCTTCTGTCTTATCTATGTCTTCAGGGAACTTTGCTGTACTCCCCTGCTTTAGGGAGTTTTGCTGTTCTCCCCATGAGCGCTGGTTCCTTGCCTAGCCAGACCTAGGGACCTTGGCGAAAGCCATTAGCCCTAAAGGTCACTGCAGGGGGAGGTGCAGCACACCCTCCTGTGCTTCTGACTATACCCAGTGCTTGGGTAAATAAATAAATAAGTCTTTAAAAAATATATTTCCTAAAATAATGCATCCATTTTTCAAATCTCATATCTGTGTGACATTAAATATATGAATCCTAGTTTTTTAAATATTATGGCTGGTATATGAAAGAATGTTATAGAACTCACTCATCTCCAACATTCATGTGAAATCATGTGGTTTTAAAGGGGGTTTGTCTTGGGAATACACGGTCACGCGACCCCAGTTCTGGGCACTCGGTACCCACAGCCCCTGTGTGTGTCTACACTGAGGACCCCGCCTTGTGGAGGGGAGGGGAGACAAAAATTGGAGCCTCCCAACCCTCAGGATTCGTAATGGGGCAACATCCTCCGAGAGAAATTCATTCTTCTGTTCAAAAGTCACGTAGGAATTGCACTTGAAATGAATCTCCCACAGATGGGTGGAAGTGTCTTAAACAATCTGACTCTGTTTTTTTTTCCATAGCCTACCTATTGTAAACAGTGCTGCACTAAACTAGCAGTACAGGCGTCCTTTTGAATTAATGTGTTTTTGTCCTTTGGGAAGATCCCTTGGAGTGGGATTGCTGGATCATATGGAAGTTCCATTTTTATCAGTGTGAGGAATCTCCACACAGCTCTCCATAGTGGTTGTACCAGCTCATACTCCCACCAGCAGTGCAGGAGAGTTATTTTTCCTCCACATTGGATGCCCTCTCATCGATGACTAGATCAAGAAGATGTGGTCTATACACACAATGGAATATTACTCAGCAATCAAAAAGGTAAGTTTGTGGCATTCACAGCAACACAGATGGAGCTGAAGGGATCATGCTCAGTGAAATAAGCCAGAAAGTAAAAGAAAAATACCAGATGGTCTCACTCATAGCAGGAACATAGAGGATCCAAATGAGAGAACAGGAAAAAAAATTAATTATAATGAAGTAAAAATCAACACCAACAGGCGACTATAAACCAGACACACTACAATGGGGACAAGGTAGCAGGATCAAAACGGGTGGGAAGGGCACAGGGCACGACAATGATGCTTGCGTGTGGGTGGGCACTGGGATCTCACAGGGACTACACCTGAGATGAGAAAGCATACATTGTGCAAAAAATGAAGAATGATGTAAAAATATATAAAAAGATTATTAAAAATGAAAAAAAAATTGGAGTCTATGATTGAAACCTCTTTTCATAGTCATTTATACGGCGTTCTGATTTGATTACAGTCCTTCAAAAGCATGTTTTATTTATAAAAATGTGAACTATTTTTGAAGAACTATGTTTCGTCAATTAAGTTTATATATTTTTAAGACACTTGTTGCTCTTGTGGGGTCATGGTAATAATTGCCATTTGTCACATCATTGCTCTCTGTTTTGGGGCTTCCTATCTGCCCCTCTGTGTGTGCGGTGCCCCCATCACACTCCACAGACCACCCACGTGAACACCCTCCTGCCTCCACAATTCAAGGACTGGGAACCCCAAGGGTAATAAACAAGTGCCCCCCAACACTAGAGGGCTCCTGGGCCTCAGAAACAGTTGTGAGCACAGGCCCTGCGGGGGGACAAGCCATGTGAACCCCACACTCCTGACAAGTGCATGTGTCCATCCACACACGTGTGTACCCACCACAACAGGGAGCAGCACCTCAGTCGAGACACGGGCCAAAGCCTAGTTGGACAGTCTCTAAGGAGGACGCCCGGTGCCTGCAGAGTCGTGGGCAGGAGAATTCAGGCTCCAGACCCTGCTGCGAGCTCGCTGGCGTGTCCTGACCCCCGCACGGATGTGTTTCTTCACGTCCTACTCACACTCAGCCCACACTTTCCACTATGTCCCCTTCCCTCAGCGGGTGCTGGACACCGGGGTCCACAAGGTGCACAGACTCGAGTCTGTGTCTGGAGAGATTAAATGTTGGGATATGCTACTGTGCTGAGAAGCTTTGCTCAGCGGGGGTGAGCAGGAAGGACTGACAATTCTCTTCATGGGCTGAGGAGTTTCAACCAGAAGAGTTTAAGTGAGGATGCAGGATTCCCCCCTAACCCTGCGAACAGCACCCCAGCCCCTCTAGCCCCCAATGACCTTTTCTCTGAGGCCAAGAGAACACTCTACCTGGTGCTGACCCCGCCTGCCCCTACCACGCAGGCAGAGCAGGAGAAGTGGGTATCGACTCCCAGGTGGTCTCAGGGGTCCAGAGCATCGGGGGTCACAGTGCCCAGAGGCAGGATCCCCTGGGCTGGACATGTGTTGACTGTGAGGACAAAGGGAGTCATGAAGGAACACCAGTAGGCAATGAGGCCGCAGTGTCTGTACCACTAAAGGCGCCTGTGGGGATCCCTGGAGTTGGGTGAAGCGCCAGGCACCCTTCTGTCTGCGGCCACGGCCCATCATGCTGGGCAGTGCATGTCCCTTACCCTGGCCTCCTCCAGCACCAGGCTTTGAGCAGATGCCCCATGACCCCCACCCCAACCCCCATGCTGTCCTTGGGGCTGCATCCACCTCGCAGAGCCCTTTGGGCATAAACATCCACATTTCAGTCAAAGGCAAACACGCATCAGGGAGGTTCAGGGACTTGTCCTGTGTGTCCTCTCGTCCGCAGGCCCAGCTGGGACCACACATGAAGGGTTCACTTCCCATCAGGGGAGGAATGGACTTTGGTCACTTTGGGTCCCTCCTGCACGGGCAGCTAACCCGGGCGGCCAGCTCCACGCTGACCACTGTCCGGTTGGCTCCAATGACAGATAGAGATTCCCGCCGGCCCCTCGTCTGGAGGGGCTGCTTGCAATCTACATGCCTCAGCTACCCTGAGCCCTGTCCTCCCTCTGCACGGCTGCCCACGGGGCCCCCCCGGCTGCTGCCCAGGCATGGGCAGCTGAGGTGGCGGCCTGGACCACAGGGGGACATGGACCCCGGATCCCTGCCTCGCCTTCCTTCGGCCCCCCATGTGACCCCAGCCTGGCCATGTCCACCCCAACGTGGGACCCGAAATGTTCACGTGTAGGCAACGTCCTCGTGAAGTCAGCAGAAAGTCAGACTCTCAGGCACTAGAGGGGCCAGCAGGAGCATCAGGACAGGGATCTTGTTGCGGCACCAACAACTCACACTTCAGGGGATCCAGCCTTTGCCCCATCTCTGCCAGGTCCGGGGTGTCTGCTCATTGTCCTGCTTGCCCTGTCCCCCACTCGGCCCCTTCTGCCCCACCAGCACATCACACAACACCTGCCAGGCCCAGGAGGGTGCTTGGGGGTGGTGGTGACTTTCTGACTCCCTGTGGCTGGGTTGATCCTGGTTCTGACCATGGGGACAACCCGGTCACCGCGGAGGTCAGCGGGTGATGGGCCTGAGGGAGGACCAGGTCCTGGCCACACAGGGGTAAAAACTAAGGAAATGGCCTCTGACACACTCAGGGCACTAATGATCACTGGGATGTGCCACAAGACGACGCCAATTAAGACAGTGACCTGAACAAGGGCATTTGTCCCTCTGGAGTAAAGTCACTTGATGGATGGATCTTGGACAGTGTCCAACCCATGGACGCCAGCTGCAGAGCTCAAATAGCCCAGCCCTGAGGCCCTGCTCTCTCCATGAGGCGGCGCAGGACGGTGTGGCAACATCCTGTGAGTCTCAGAGGCTCCCCACGAGCCCCAACCATGGACTGAGAGGCCGGGACTCCCTCTGGTCCTGCCATGGGGACAAACCTCAGGAGAGAGACTCGACACGGCTGCGGGAACTTCCCAAGACAGCAGGTATCTGCCCCCAGCTGTTTGCAGGGGAGAATCCACTCACACGTGAGGGTTTTCAGATGTCACAG